>NC_041394.2:277906267-278108767 GCF_900747795.2 Erpetoichthys calabaricus | reverse complement strand
TGCAGTATGCGTCCCTTATTTTTTTGTATTAAAAGTGGTAACCCAACCTGGCAGGTAACAGTAATGTTTGGTCATGAAGTCGTCTAAAATCCGCCACGTGCCCTCTTTTAAGTGTGAGAAGCAGATATATATAGCCAAATTCTCGCGCTTCGTTGCGGCGAAGTACTGCTTTTAATTTTTTAAGAAAAGAAAACCTTTTTAAACGGATCGAAAATACAGTATACCAATAACAATTTGTTAAGGATCTGTTTTTTTCTGAACCTCGCTTTTCACAGCTGTCGCGCTACGGCGTGTGTTTCGTTTATTTGACAGTATGTAGATCGTGGTAATTACATTCATGGCATTCGTTTTCTGAATCACAATCTGACTGTATGGGTGGTTACCTGTCAGGTAACGCTTGTGGTTGGTCAGGAAGTCGCCTTACATCCGCCACGTGCCCTCTTTCTGTTCCCAGAAGCTGATCATAGAATGGTTTTAATAGTTTACTTTCAAATAATGCAAAGAGTATGCGACACGTGTTTCTCCCTAATTCTGGGCTCATCAGGCATACACACTCACTTCATCCCCTCTCGGGAATCGAATCTCTATCGTCAGCGCCAGAGTTGAAGCCCCTAACGCTGCAGTCAGCAAGTCGGCTAACATCCGCCATGTGCCGTCTTTCAGTTGCGAGAAGCAGATCATAGAATGGTTGAAACTGTTGCCCCTAACGTTGCGCTACGGTGTGTGGTTCGTTTATACCTCGTGTCTTCTCATTAAACTTTTATCTCGCGAATATGTTATTGCAATCTGCAGCGGGAGCGTTTCTATAAACTTAATTTAAACTTACGTTTTACACCGTGTTTTGTTTCCCTTATGAACATGCTTGTATGCTTCACTCGCTGGCTTCTTATTGTTTCGCTCCCTTCTCAATTGTTTAATGAATTTTTTGTTCTTCGCTGTTTGCGGCTCTTCCTTAATTTCTCCGTACTGAGTTCTTTTATCTCGCGAATATGTTATTGCAATCCGCAACAGGAGCGTTTCAATAAACTTAATTTAAACTTACGTTTTACACCGTGCTTCGTTTCCCTTATGAAGATGCTTGTATGCTTCACTCGCTCCCTTCTCAATTGTTTAATTAATTTTTTGTTCTTCGCTGTTTGCGGCTCTTCCTTCATTTCTCCTTACTCAGTTCACAGTCTTTTCACGTGATTACGTGGGAGGCGTGATGACGTGACACTCAACTCCGCCTCCCACGGCCATCAAGCTGCCGTCCATTACAGTATATTGTCAAAAATGAGGTTCCAGTTATGACCATTACGCGTTGAATTTCGAAATGAAACCTGCCTAACTTTTGTAAGTAAGCTGTAAGGAATCAGCCTGCCAAATTTTAGCCTTCCACCTACACGGGAAGTTGGACAATTAGTGATGAGTGAGTCAGTCAGTCAGTGGGGGCTTTGCCTTTTATTAATTAGTATAGATTATCTGGCTCCTGTTATGTGTCTGTTTATTTTGGTTTAGAAACTTTCCCATGCTGTTTTTAAGCACAATTAATGAAATTCACGTCATGAGCTTGATTACAGTCTTACAGGTAACAACCCTGACTTACATTTTTTTGATTTTTTTCAAACCATTTTCCAATTCCATTACCTTACAAAACTGCAGTCAGTGTAACAAGTGTATTCTAACTTATTTGTTTCATCGACCAAAAAATTTGAAACTACAAGAATTCTTCTATAGTGAAGGATCTTGGGAATTGAACATTTGAATAAACACTAGGATTAATATTTTTCAATCAATCATTATTTTTAGAAAATGACAAACAAAATCTATTAAGTTACTGACTCGTAATAGGTGCACTCTAATATCAAAGAATTTAGGTATCCAAGTTTTATACATTAACACTAATACATTTAGTATGGATGCTTCTAACTTAAATACAGTCTCACTTATCTACACATTTACTGAATAAACATATTTGGATAAACCTTCACTTAAACATTGTTGTGTGTGTAGAGCATTCCCAAAATCAAATATAAAAATTGCTTAAACAGTTTTTAAAAATATACTTAGAAGCTGATTAACTTAAATAACTAAGGAAATTTCTTAAGAATTATAAAATAAAAGCAAAACAATGTGCCCTATAACACCTGAAAAGCCCCACCTTTCCAACAAAACCCTCCTCTCGTCCTGGTTATTTTGCACTGTTGCTTCCAGAACTGCAATTTCTCCTCGCAATTCGTCTGTCTGCTTTTCCAGCTCACCAACTCTTCTCTGGCTACTCTGCCAGTCCTTTTTTAAAACAGCGATGTTCTCATTCAGTGCTGCTATCTGCATATTTAGCTTCACTTCTGCATCCTCGTGGTGCTTCTTTTGCTCTTCTTTAGCCTTCAATTCTGTACTCTAATACATATAACAGTTTATTTTGAAAAACATCCAAGTGTCAAGAGTTAAGATGTTTTATTATTTCCAATATTTCACACAAAAACCAATTCTAAAATGTCAATTGTTTTGTTTATTTAGTAGGAAAAAAAAACAAGGGAAGCAATGGAATATAAAGAGCTGTACTTTGACAGTGCCACTAGTGATTTGCCCATCTTGCAGTATTAGTGAAAAAATTATTACTTGTGCCAAATTTTCTGAAGTGTCAAAATTTGGTATTAGTTTGCACAACTAATTTCCCAATTAATCCACACAGATTTCATTTAATGTCTCAACAAAATTCAAAACATACAGTAACTATTATTAGTAAATGTTCAGATATTTACTACACACACACCTACAAATATAGTAGTGTGCATATAGTAGTATTACATAGTGTAACATTAAAAATAGCTTATGAAAAAAAAAAATATGGATCCCAGAAATATACCAGTAGCTAAAAGTGCCTTGAGCATGGGAATAATAATAATTATTATAGTAAATGTGTACCTTTTTCAGTGATTATGCATATTGACCATTATCAACCATCTTCAAGGTATTAAACAAAATTTACTTAAAAATTAGGATGATCAAACAAATATGTGACAATTAAATATACTTGCATACATTATAAGGTTTCAAATCAAAGAATACTATAATGTTGCTTCTCAAGTCCAATAAACTCATTTGGTTTACAGGCTGAAGTCAATTAAATAAAAAATGCTAAAATAAATGCAGGTAGTCCCTCCTAGTGTATTATCTATCTACACTCCCCAAGCTTACTCCCTGTAAAAAGCAATATTCTTTGAAAGTTAAATATTAGAGACAAATTGGCAGGATGCTAGTTTCACTATCTTTGTGCCTGTAGTACAGCAAAGTTAACAGATTACCCAAAGAAATTTTTAATTCTACAGGGTCACATGCTGTCACTTACCAGTTTTACAACTACTTACCAGTTTGTTCTCTTTTATGGCCAACTCTTTTTTCATATCATTTTCTTTTTTAACAAATGCTTCCTCTGCAGCTTGGCGAATCTTTTTCTCTTGCTCAAGAGTGGACTTCAAGTTGTCTACTTGTCCCTGTATCTCAAACTTCTGGTCAATTAATAACTGTTTGGCTTTGGTTAAGTCATTCAACTCCTATATGTCAGAAAAGGTGAAAGTCAGAGTTTATTTCACATTAAGTACAGAACTGCAAATATTGGTGAGGTAGTATTACCTTAAAGTAGCATTTCACATAGAAAATCAGCACATTTATATAAAATACCCTACAATAGACCCTACAATAAAAAACACAAATATTCTGTGTGCTGAAAACATATTTTGGTCATTGAAAACTGTGTTTTACTGTGGTGTTCAAGTATAATATTAATTTCAGGGTTTGCTCATAAAAATTTGTTTTTGGTTGCCACTGTGTTTAACTGAGTTTAAATGCCATTTTACAACAAGAAAACACAAATTAATCAAATAAAACAGTTTCAAAGTATTATGATTTAAAATTCATTATTAAAGTTGGATGTTATGCTAATGTCATACTCTGGTTTAGATTTTTGCAGTGTTGATCTTTTTAAAATGAATTTTACACTCTAGATGAAATCTGATTACAATTGTCAAAAAAGGTTTTTTTGACTACTGTTTTAATATATATATACTTTGACAAATAAAAGAAATTTTGAAAGGATATTCACTTTAACAAAATTATTTCTCCTGCCTAAAGAGATGTAAAGTAGTCTACATATGAACATCTTGTTTGGTGCTTTCCACCATGGTGCAGAAATTCATTCTGAACAGATCTTTATATTTTGTTGTGACATAAACTCCTAGGTTCTGTACCTGAACTGTTCTGAGATAATCAAACAGAATGTATCTAATTCAGTATTACAAGCAAAATAGCACATTCTAATTTAAATGAATTTTGAAGTGCAACAGCCTGTAACATTCATCCAATAAAGATAAGAACAGATCTGTATTGATCGCTGTACCACATCACAAGATGATTTTCTTATTATATGATTGTCTTTGTTATCTCATTCATTTGCAAAAAAAATGGCCACATATAAAAAGGCAATTTTGCAAATATCTAAATTGGACGGGCACATGGCAGCACCTAATTTCCAGTGGCATTTGGCCTGCAAATAACAGTATGTTAAAATGATGGGAAGAAGAAAGCAAATGAAGCTGTACCTGCTTGTTCATATATATTCATACTTATATAGTGTTGAATTTGTGGAAGTTACTGTTGTTTGAAACCTTAGAGACATCTATATTAGCAAGAGGCTTGTATCCTTTGAAAAAGTATGCTTTATATACAATACTAGCTGAAATATCTAGCGTTGCCTGGGAGGAAAACAAAGTGTTTTTTTTTATTTTTTAATTGTTTGAGAAAAACATAATTAAAAAAACACAACTTTAAAAATAAAAATAAATTAACAAACAAAGACTCACTAATGTACTTGTTTTGCAGTCTTGTGTGTATGTTATCCACACCCTCCACAAGTTAAGGAAGTAAAAATAAAGGTATATATTTCTGTTTTATTTAAACCTTTTAAGTTTGTATGCGGGCGGTATGGTGGCGCAGTGAAAGGTGCCAGTTAGGAGACCCGGGTTCGCTTCCCTGTGTGGAGTTTGAATGTTCTCCCCGTGTCTGTCTGGGTTTCCTCCGGGTACTCCGGTTTCCTCCCACAGTCCAAAGACATGCAGGTTAGGTGCATTGGTGATTCTAAATTGTCCGTGGTGTGTGGGTGTGTGTGCGCCCTGCGGTGGGCTGGCACCTTGCCCGGGGTTTGTTTCCTGCCTTGTGCCCTGTGTTGGCAGGGATTGGCTCCTGTATTTAGGATATAGCGGGTTGGATAATAGATGGATGGACATTTGTATGCATAGCCCCATTTGCCTGTTTTCGTTTTTTTCTTTCTTCAGTAATATTTCAGCAAACCCGGAGCTTGTCAGTTCAAATCCTGGTACTGATACCACTGTGTGACCCTGAGGAAGTCACTTCACCTGCCTGTGCTGCAAAAAACAAAAGTAATGTAACAAATTGTACCTCAGATGTTGCAAGTTGCTGGAATAAAGGCATAAGTCAAATAGATAATTATGTATTATACACATAGGAACTATTCATTTATTTTCAGTTAAGTCATCTGCAGCAAACCTTTAGAAATGAGGGTTTCTCCTTTTTAGATAGTGCAAACTGTTTCTTCTTCATTGAGGTTTTCTCTTGGAGAGCTTTTTTCATTTCATTGAAAATTAAAGCAGCAGCTGCCAAAATATGTAGCTTTCTTATTAATTTTTCAACATTGTGTAAAATAACTTTATAAAGTAACATAAAATACTGGTTATCCTTTTACACTAAAATATTACTAAAGAGATACAAAAAAAGTAAAATGCATATGTTGTTTTACTTTAAGGAGATTAAATATTACTGGAGAAAAAAACCAAAAAACTGAAACAGCCAAATGGGGCTATGCATACAAACTTAAAAGGTTTAAATAAAACAGAAATATATACCTTTATTTTTACTTCCTTAACTTGTGGAGGGTGTATCCTGTAGCAAAGCCCTAACTTTTTTCGTGAAAGCCCGTTTCAGTCAATAAGTCTTAAAAAGAGGTGTAAAGATATTGACAATAAGCTACGCAAACCCACCAAGACATGCAATCGTTTAAATCAAGGCGCGAGTCGAAAAACACCATCCCATACTATTAGTTAACGATTAACACATTTCTATATGTATTGTAAGCATACAATACAACTGATAATATGTTGCGCTTGTTTATCTGGTGTACCGACATTTTTGCGCGTTTAACGGCTGAAATCTAACGTGGTTTGTGCCCTTCAGAATGAAAACAGTTTGCATTTACCTTTTTAATAAAAGGTGAGCTTTTAAGCCTGAGAAATCACCCCGTAAATGCACACGTTTAATTGCACGTGTTAATATGTATGCTTACACAGTATTAAAAGACACTCAACAATTAACGTCATTTACCTTCGTTCCTGCGTTTGAGTCGTGCTGTAAATCTCTTCCTTGTTTTCAGTTCACAGTATATGGACAAAAGAGGTTCCAGTCATGACCATTACGCATAGAATTTCGAAATGAAACCTGCCTAACTTTTGTAAGTAAGCTGTAAGGAATTAGCCTGCCAAATTTCAGCCTTCCACCTACACGGGAAGTTGGACAATTAGTGATGAGTGAGTGAGTCAGTGAGGGCTTTGCCTTTTATTAGTATAGATAGATACAGTGGAACCTCGGTTCATGCCCATAATTTGTTCCAAACCTCTGGTCGTAAACCGATTTGGTCGTGAACCGAAGCAATTTCCCCCATAGGATTGTATGTAAATACAATTAATCCATTCCAGACCGTACAAACTGTATTTAAATATATATTTTTTAAAAGATTTTTAAGCACAAATATAGTTAATTACACCATAGAATGCACAGTGTAATAGGAAACTAATGTAAAAACATTGAATAACACTGACACAAACACCCAGGCTCCCTGCTCAGCTGCATGCTCAGGCTCTCCCTCTCTCAGCAGCACGCGAGCCTCCCCAGCCCCCCCCACCCCCCCCCAGCAGCACGCGAGCCCCCTGCCCCTCTGTCTCTCAGAAGCACGCAAGCCCTCTCTCTCTCTGTAACATTGCAACAGTTCGCGCTATAGCCTTACAATCTGATCGTTGTATAAACACATTTTTTTTTTAAATGAGTTTTAAGCACAGGGGGAAAAAACAGGAACATTTGAACAAATCCGAACATTATTTAAAAGCCAACCAAGACAGTAACATTGCAGGAGTTCACGCTAATAACACTGCAGCCCGATCGCTGTAAACACTCTTTTTAAATGAGTTTTAAGCACATGGAAAAAAATAAACATTGGAAAAAAAGAGAAAAGTAACATTGCAACACTTTCTTCTCACCACTCTTCACTTGCTTAGAAGCCATGGTTAACTGCAAAAGCACACGGAATACTGTAGAGCACAAAGAGTTCACAGGTACAGCACACTTGTCTGACTGAGAACAATGAACAGGGAGAGGCTGAACACGTGCTTAAATACAGCAATCCGCGCGCACGAACCGGAAGGGAAATGAAATAGAGCACAAAGAGTTCACAGCGAAAGCACGCACGCACGTGCAAGCATGCACGTCTGACCGAGAACAATGCAACAGGTGCGGAAATCATCGGTGCGCACAAACCGAAAGGGAAACTGGCTTGTTCATATACTGAGTGTGTGGTCGTGAACCGAGGCAAAAGTTTGGTGAACGTTTTGGTCGTAAACCGAGTTGTACGTGTACCGAGACATTCGTGAACCGAGGTTCCACTGTATATACAATCTGATTGTATGGGTGGTTACCTACGCTGACTTGCTGACCAACCACAAGTGTTACCTGGTAGGTAATCACCCATACAATCAGACTGTTACACAGACTACGAATGCAATGAATGTAATTACCCCGATCTACATGCTGTCAAATGAATGAACCACACGCCGTGGCGCAACGTTAGAGGCTTTGCCTCTGGCGCTGACGTCCGAGGTTCAATTCCCTGACAGGGGGGTGCAGTGAGTGTGTACGCCTGATGAGCCCAGAATTAGGGCGAAACACGTGTCGCGTACTCTTTGCATTATTTGACAGTAAACTATTTTCAACCATATATATATATATTATATAACATATATTAAATATATATATATCTATAATAATAAAAGGCAAAGTCCTCACTGACTGACTGACTCACTCACTCACTGACTGACTCATCACTAATTCTCCAACTTCCCGTGTAGGTGGAAGGCTGAAATTTGGCAGGCTCATTCCTTACAGCTTACTTACAAAAGTTAGGCAGGTTTCATTTCGAAATTCAAAGCGTAATGGTCATAACTGGAACATATTTTTTGTCCATACACTGTAATGGAGGAGGCGGAGTCACGTATCGCGTCATCACGCCTCCTACGTAATCACGTGAACTAAAAACAAGGAAGAGATTTACAGCACGAGTCACACGCGGGGAACGAAGGTAAATGACGTTAATTTTTGACTGTCTTTTAATACTGTGTAAGCATACATATTAACACATGTGCAATTAAACGTGTGCATTTACGGGGTGATTTCTCAGGCTTAAAAGCTCGCCTTTTACTAAAAAGGTAAATGCAAAACTATTTTCAATCAGTTTATTGAAACGCTCCCGTTAAGGATTGCAATAACATATTCGCGAGATAAAAGAACGAAGTAGGGGGAAATGGAGGAACAGCCGCAAACAGCGAAGAGCAAAAAATTTATTAAACAATTGAGAACGGAGCGAGTTAAGCATACAAGCATGTTCATAAGGGAAACAAAGCACGGTGTAAAACGTAAGTTTAAATTAAGTTTATAGAAACGCTCCCGCTGCGGATTGCAATAACATATTCGCGAGATAAAAGTTTAATGAGAAGACAGGAGGTATAAACGAACCACACGCCATGGCGCAACGTTAGGGGCAACAGTTTCAACCATTCTATGATCTGCTTCTCGCAACTGAAAGACGGCACATGGCGGATGTTAGCCGACTTGCTGACCGCAACGTTAGGGGCTTCAACTATGGTGCTGACGCCACATCTCAGTGCCAACACTTTGCAGACTGTACTTCAAAGACACGCCCTCCTCACTGGACAGTTAAAAAGACCAATCAAACTAACGATGACATCAAGTATTACCCAATCAAAACTAGGAAAGGAGGCATCTTCATAAAATGCGTGTGGGATGATTTGCATGAGACGCTGCTTTAAAAAAAAAAATGATAAAAAAAATACGGGACAAATCCCGTCCAGTATTGATTCAAAACGGGACGCGCAATTTCATTCTCAAACGCGGCACGATTCCGTATTTTAAAGGACGGGTGGCAACCCTACAGTGCCAGGTAACCACCCATACAATCAGATTGTGATTCAGACTAGGAATGCAATGAATGTAATTACCCCGATCTACATACAAGGCGAAAGTCTTGCAACATTCAAAGATGATGGTTTGGGATAAGTACACCATACAACATAAAACAGCTTATGAAGCCTTGAACCGAAAAAAGCAACATCTCAGAAATCGTAAAAAAAAAAAAGGAGGTAATGTCGTTTTACTCGCTGTACATTTTAGTCAAACATTACCAGTTATTCCACGAGGAAGACCAGATGATCAACTCAACGCGTGTTTAAAATCCATGCTTCTCCCACGCTCGGTTATATGTCGCGTGTTCTTGGGTAGGTGCACCAAAAAATTTATACATTTAACCATGTAATGGGCAAACAAAAAATGAGTTATACCCGAAGGCACTGCAGTAGTACTTAATGTAACTTTACTTCTTAAATGTTAATGTTTTACTGTTTAATAATTTATACGCTTCTTATATGTTGTTCAAATTCTTTTATCAAAATACCACTGACAGCGCAATGCACGATAACATGGAGTGAATACACCATACGCATCCGCCCACGGCTGCCCTGCTGTGCGCAGATAGGAGTTGATTCTACAATAAAATAAAATAAAGATAAAAAGAGTAAAACAATCATCACCCATAAAGCGTGTGTGTGTGTATATATGTGTATATATATATGTTGATATGTGGATGTGTATATGTATATATATATATATATATATATATATGTAGATATGTATATATATGTGTATATGTATATATATGTTTATATGTGTGTGTGTGTATTTTATATATATAAAACACAGCAACACTCATAACAATGACAACACAATTACATTGACAATCATGTTACGTTATTTTTAAAATGTTTCCTTTTTTTTTCATAACCTCTTTAACACACTACTTCTCCGCTGCGAAGCGCGGGTATTTTGCTAGTATATATATATATATATATATATATATATATATATATATATAGATAGATATATGTGTATGTATGTACATATACAAATATGTATATATGTTTATATATATGTAGATATACAAATATGTATATGTATATATATGTATATATGTGTATATATATGTAGATATACAAATATGTATATGTATATATATGTATATGTGTCTGCATGTGTGTGTGTGTATATATATATATATATGTATGTGTATATATATGTTGATATATGTATATATATGTGGATGTGTATATGTATATATTTATGTATATACAGTATGTTTATGTATATATATGTTTACATAACCTCTTTAACACACTACTTCTCCGCTGCGAAGCGCGGGTATTTTGCTAGTATATATATAAATTATATAATATATTATACTGTATATATATTATACTAGCAAAATACCCGCGCTTTGCAGCGGAGAAGTAGTGTGTTAAAGAGGTTATGTAAACATATATATATACATATACATATATACACATCCACATATATACACATATATATATATATATATATATATACATATACACATCCACACATATATATATATATATATATATATATATAAATATATATATACATATCCACATACATATCCACATCCACACACACACACACATATATATATATATATATATATATATATATATATATAAGCATACATATATACATACATACACATATATATATATAGATATGTATGTATATATATCTCCAAATCCCCGCGCTTCGCAGCGGTGAAGTACTGCTTTTAAATTTTTATTAAGAAGAAAAGAAAACCTTTTTAAACAGGGAAAATATACCAATAACAATTTGTTAAGGATCTGTTTTTTTGTGAAGCTGCCTTTACACAGCCTCTCCGCTGTTTTATAAACGAACGTCATATAAGGCCGTCCTTTCTAGCTTAGCGGTTCTGTATTCTTTTATTGTTCGTTTATTACGATTGTTATAGTTATTGTGTAGCTATTTGAGACTCACTGTTCTGTTCAGGTACCCATTTCCTTTATGTAGTCCGCAGATTCTCCGCTATTTTTTGTTCGTTTATTACGATTATAGTTATTTATTGATTCCCTTCTTTAGCTGACTGCCTGCTCATATACTGTAAAGCGCTCTGCTGTTTTTTTGTGAAGCAGCCTTTGCACAGCTTTTCTGCTGTTTTATAAACGAACACCACATAAGGTCTTCCTTTTTCCTTGCTTCGCCAAGGAAGCAGCCTTTTTATTTAATCCACGGGTTCTCCGCTATTTTTTTTTTCTTTTTTTACGATTGTTATAGTTCTGTTTGTATACCACGTTGTCAGTTCAACACTCCGGCTGTAATATGACCAAGCCGTGCAAGATTACTGTTAAGAATGCAACGTATAGTTGTACAGGAGAAAAGCAATCTTGCCTCAAAGTTCAGTCAGTTCACGTGAGCCGCTCTCTTGTGTGATGTTACGATGTCCACGGCTTAATTTAATGTTAGCTAAGACCCGGCACTTAAAAGTTTCTCACTACAGCAATTTTAACTCCGTTACAAAGTGATCCAAAGTCTCGTTTATACCTCGTGTCTTCTCATTAAACTTGTATGTCGCGAATATGTTATTGCAAATGGTAGCGGGAGCGTTTCTATAAACTTAATTTAAACTTACGGTTTACACTGTGCTTTGTTTCCACAGTAGCTGCACTTAATATGCTTGTATGCGTCACTCGCTCGCTTCTTATTGTTTCGCTGCCTTCTCAATTGTGTAATGAATATTTTCTTCAGCGCTCTTTGGGGCTCTTCTTTGTTTTGTACGCACTCTGTTCATAGTCAGTTCACGTGATTACGTGGGTGGCGTGATGACGCGATACGCAAGTCCGCCTCCCACGGCCATCGAGGTGCACTCTATTACAGTATATGGACAAAAAAGAGGTTCCAGTTATGACCATTACGCATAGAATTTCGACTTTTGTTAAGTAAGCTGTAAGGAATGAGCCTGCCAAATTTCAGCCTTCCACCTACACGGGAAGTTGGAGAATTAGTGATGAGTGAGTCAGTCAGTCAGTCAGTGAGTGAGTGAGTGTTAGTTGTCTGTGAAGGGCTCCCTGTTTAAACGCGGCTGCCAGTCGTGACCTGGGCCCTTCATCGCACAGCATTATTATTTTTTATAAGGGAAACAAAATTACAAAACAAAACCCTTGGACATTGATTCGATAGGAACGAACTACTCGGAATCACTGTCCGATTAGTAATTATGTGGTGGTGTAGGAGCATTTCTGTTTTTCTCCGTTCACAGTCTGTCTCGTTTTCACGATGCTGTTGTTTCCTCTCACGATCTCTTCTCAACCTTTCTCCAATATCGCAGGTTGCTTTGTGGCAATCCAAAGAGTAAGGCAATATACACGGAGCAATGGTTACAAAAGGGGGACACATAGGTATCCAGGCTCTTTAAAGCATAAATAGGGATCACTTCACTGACATGTGAGCAAGCCAGGGTACAACTGTGAGACGCGCAGCACTCGCCGGCTACAATGTAACAATAATAATTTCCGGAACGTGCTGTTACGTTCTCATTCATTTTACCCACTGTCTTTCTTTCATTCATATGTTACGTAGGCATGTACCTTTTATTTTCGGCAATGTCATTCTCTAACCAGGCCTCAGGAGCTAATCAGCGTAACACTGTCCACCACCCCTTTCGTTATTCCAGCACATTGTTGAGATCCGTGAGTAACAACAACGTACTAAACTGGAAGGTGGTCTACGCATGCGTGGAATTCGCGGACAAACAAAGATCAAGATCCAAATGAAGATTATATATAAAGACTAGTCATTTAGCCCGTTACAATAACGGGCGCTAGAACAGTAGTGCATAAACATTAGTAGGAACAGTCTATATTAAATGGCAAAGGACTTTGACCCAATCTTTTTGTTGGTCGTATTTTTCTTTCTTTCAGCCTTTCTTTTGTTGATGTTTACTTGCTGAGCTGACCGTTCTTCGTGGGCTGCCGCCGTGTATTGTGTGTCTTTAATTTTCTATGACAGTAATACTGTCTTGTACGTCCGTAATATACCTTTAATTTTCTCTGGCGGTAATACAGGCGTGCGCGTCGGTAATATGCCTTTAATCTCCTCTGACAGTAATACTGGCTTGTATGTGGCTGTAATATGCGTCACTGTATTGTGTACCTTTAATTTCCTCTCGCAGTAGTACTGGTTTGTATTTCCGTAAAACGCCTCTAACTTTCTCTGACAGTAATATTGCGCATCGCACCGTGCCCCGCGCATGCGCACTTCACCAGAAGCCCCGCGCATGCGCACTTCACCAGAAGACACACACACACAGACACCTGGACACACAAAGGGATTTTATTAAAGAGGATTAGTTAATTTAAAGCACAACAATTTGTTTAGTTTGAATGTCTGTGTTTTGAGGTGTGACTGGGGTACTACAGTCTTCAGTAGTATAAGCCTGGAGGAGATTCTTAATGCAATGCCTATGTTTTAGCTGTCTCTCTACTGCCATCTAGTGCTTCTTCTTCTAATTCATTTGTGAACAAACAAAGATCAAGATCCAAATGAAGATTATAGACAGATAGATAGATAGATAGATAGATAGATAGATAGATAGATAGATAGATAGATAGATAGATAGAACCTTGTCCAATTTACCAAATCTATATTAATAATCACATTGAAAGACTTTACCAACAAATCTCAAGGATTGCACTCCCAAATGTCAGTTCAATGCTGTGAGTGGGATCTTATAATTAGAATCTCAGATAATGAATGGCTAATGGATAATGAACGTAAATTAGCCATTGACAAGATACAGACAATTCCTTGAGCTGTGCCACGCATAATATAACTAATTTAACAAATGCACACTGCACACATTTATCGTCAAGGATATTATTCAAAATATCTATACTTTGGGACAGTTAAATAATATTGGGAAAACTTTATCTGAGATGGTTGTCAGTTTATAATTACTCTGAATTTTCTTATGGTGTTAGTTGTAGTAATGTCTTTTTTGAATTAAAATACTTTGTTTTTATTTTTGCAAAGACTTCTAAAATCCTGTTTTCATTTTGTCATTCTAGGGTATTGCATGTTATTTGATGAAGAGAAAAAACAAATTCAGATGTTACGACTATTTGCTTTTGAATTGAGTTTTTGTTTTACATTTACATTTACATCATTTAGCGGACGCTCTTATCCAGAGCTGGCCATATCACAATAATAATACAAATGGAGTTAAAATTGTCATGATTTATTTATATTAATCATTCAAATGGCTGTTTAACTGTGTATTTACTAGAATCTGTGACTTTATGCATATAAATATTGTGTGGTTTGTAAGCTACTCTCAGCATATTACACAGTAGGTGTAAATATCAGCATGTTCTCTGAGCTGGTACTCTGTGAAAATTAATTGACCAGTAAAAATGAATATGCAAACACACTTGAGGAGGACTGCATGTCTCAATGCACACATGTGGCATAGTTACAAGCATTTCACAAACAATACAGATAAATAGGCACCCTTAATGACAGCTGTCCAGATCAAACATGAATTCTCTTCTGAACTCAGGCAGACACCAGAGAGCAACATCCCAGGAGATGGTCAAGTTCAGCTCACGGCCCATATTGAGATTTCAGGGTACACACTAAATGTTTAAAACATATTTGGGTTACAAACATGCTTTAAACAAAAACCAAAAGGGGCAGCATGGGTATGCTCAAGCCTTTGTAATGTTAAGACCAAATATGTAGAATGTTTACATTCATTATATAAGATTAATTTTAAGTAATTAATATTGAATTATCTGATTATTGGTTCACTTCTAAACATGAGAGTTAATATGGCACACCATGTATTACATAAAGAAACGTCACATAGCTTCAAAACATAACTTGCATCTCAGTCAAACTTCCATTCTAAACTGGTTATAAAACATGAAGTCCTGTCAGTGAAACCTTGATTTAAATAAATAATAATCATAAATATGCTTTAGAATAAAATGTATAAATGCTTACCTTTTCAGAATGTTCTTTCTTTTTCCTTAGTTCCTCACTAATTTTGCTGAAGTCTTTCTCAAGTCTTGATTTGAGTTCAGTTAGTTCTAAAACCTTACCAATTTCTTTCTTCAACTCTTGTTCCTTTAAAGCCTGCAACATTAATTATCATTGAAGGGAAGAAAAAGCTTTAGACAAGGAAAAAAAAAAGTAAAAGTATTTTTTCTTTAGGATCTGACTCCTGGAATCTTTGAATAAGAATAAGAATGTCATAACATGGATGAAAAGATTAATTAAAACTAGTTCAACAAATCATAATAAAAGTCATGCTATATATAAATGGTAAATTAAAAGAAAACCTTGAATAAATACATCTCAGCAAACTTGCCTTTTCTTTCTGCTCATCCTGCAATGACTTTTCATTTTGTTTGATCTGCTCATCCTTCATTATCAAATCCTTCTCCAAGGTGTTTTTTTCTTCTTTTAAAATAACAATTTGCTGATTGAGATTGCTAAGTTGAGTTCTATTTGTAACCAGTTCTTCCTGAGCCAAAACCAGCTTTTCTTCAGTAGTCTGAGGATTATATTAATGTCTAATTGGATTATTTTATTTCAAACATAAAACATTTCAAACAGCAGATTTCTAAGAGAAAGCTCTAATTAGCAAATTAAATAATTTAAAATACTCTTATGACTCATAACAATATACAGTGGAACCTCAGTTCACGACCATAATTCGTTCCAAAACTCTGGTTGTAACCCGATTCGGTCGTGAACAGAAGCAATTTCCCCCATAGGATTGTATGTATATACAAGTAATCCGTTCCATACCATACGAACTGTATGTAAATATACAGTGATCCCTCGCTATACCGCGCTTCGCCTTTCGCGGCTTCACTCTATCGCGGATTTTATATGTAAGCATATTTAAATATATATCGCGGATTTTTTGCTGGTTCGCGGATTTCTGCGGACAATGGGTCTTTTCATTTCTGGTACATGCTTCCTCAGTTGGTTTGCCCAGTTGATTTCATACAAGGGACGCCATTGGCAGATGGCTGAGAAGCTACCCAACTTACTTTTCTCTCTCTCTCTTGTGCTGACTTTCTCTGATCCTGACGTAGGGGGTGTGAGCAGGGGGGCTGTTCGCACACCTAGATGATACGGACGCTCGTCTAAAAATGCTGAAAGATTATCTTCATGTTGCTACCTTCTGTGTGCAGCTGCTTCGTGAAGCGACATGCTGCACGATGCTTCGCATACTTAAAAGCTCAAAGGGCACGTATTGATTTTTCACTGTTTGTTTTTTTCTGTCTCTCTCTCTCTCTCCCTGCTCCTGACGGAGGGGGTGTGAGCTGCCGCCTTCAACAGCTTTGTACCGACGGTGCTTCGCATACTTAAAAGCCAAGCAGCCCTATTGATTTGTTTGCTTTCCTCTCTGTTCCTGACACGCACTCCTTTGAAGAGGAAGATATGTTTGCATTCTTTTAATTGTGAGACAGAACTATCATCTCTGTCTTGTCATGGAGCACAGTTTAAACTTTTGAAAAAGACACAAATGTCTGTTTGCAGTGTTTGAATAAAGTTCCTGTCTCTCTACAACCTCCTGTGTTTCTGCGCAAATCTGTGACCCAAGCATGACAATATAAAAATAACCATATAAACATATGGTTTCTACTTCGCGGATTTTATTTCGCGGGTGGCTCTGGAACGCAACCCCCGTGATGGAGGAGGGATTACTGTATATATTTTTTTTAAGTTTTTAAGCACAAATATAGTTAATTAAACCATAGAATGCACAGCGTAATAGTAAACTAAATATGTATACAGTAGGAAGGACGGGTCCTTGCGTGTGTTTGAACTGTTAATATTTGAATTTGATGATTGCATATAGCGCTGAACTGACCTCTCTGTACTGTTGTTGCCTCTGCATGTCCTGGAGTACAAAAGAAACAGTAACATGTGGGGACTGGCAAGATCGGGGGAAAAAAACATGCGGTGTTATGCGAATGAATATGAATGCTGCTGCATCCGTGCCACACTATTTTCCAAAATGTACTATATAGGTCATAAAATGAATAATTCCAAATATCATATATACCTATGTCTCTGTTTTTTTTTTGGACATCATAGATCATAAGGTGCATACTAATTCAGCATGAGCAGGAACACTCAATAAAACTAAATAAAAAAAAAATCAAGTGACGGTGAGGTACGAAGATGGCAGATTCACCAGTGTTTATGTGTCAGCTTTTATCCCTCCAGATCAGAGAATGTCCAGTTCCATTGCCTCAAAACACCACTCACATTTACAGTTACTCCCAGTTTCAAATAAAAACTAACAGCGTCAGATCCCTAGGGTGGAAGTATGTATCACGATTGAAACTGAGAGAATAAAAGTGAAAAAAAACAGTAACTTTCACAAGTCCTATAAATGTACACCGTCTGTTACAGATGCAAACCAAATGTATGTGTGCACTGTATAATATTAACAATAAGAGCAGCTCACTACTGAAAACGGCAAATACAGTCCTTGAACCTGCAAGTGTTTATTTGATCTTTGGACTTCAGGATTCACACATTATATACAGTAGTTTATGCCAACATTTTGTCATTTACTACTCAAATATGACAAACGTTTCTGTTTTAACAATGTGTTTACACAGATTATTATAGAAATGGAACACACATGAAATGTACGTGCTCCAAATAACAATCTATTATTTCCACTCTAAAACTTTCACTCCCAGATAATCAATCAAGGCATGAGCTGGTAGAAGTTTGTGCATGGTCTGCGGCGGTGGGGGATGGAATAGCAGGCTGCTTGCCGCTTGTCTTAATCAGCATATTTACAAGACAAAAGACGCTGAGGGAGAGGTGCGAATGGATTTAACACTAGAATTACCAGAGTCTACGAAAAAACTCGTATATCCGGACCACCTTAAAACCGTTTTCACCTCTCTTTTGTCTTCTAAATATGCCGATTAAGACGAACAGCAAAAAGCCGTCTATTCCATCCCCCACCATCGCAAAACGTTCACGAAGTTTTCCAAGCTCATGCCTTGTTTGATTATCTGGGAGTGACTGAACTGGAGTTTTAGAGTGGAAATAATAGATCGTTATTTGGAACACATGCATTTCATGTGTGTTCTGTTTCTACAGTAATCTGTGTAAACACATTGTTAAAACAGAAACTTTTTCATATTTTAGTAATAAATGTTACAAAATGTAGGCATAAACTATAGAATGTGTGAAGCCTGACGGCCAAACATCAAATAAACACTGTCACAAAAGGTTCAAGGATGTCACCACACCTTCCGTGGTGTAACGCTGAGATTTGCTGACTCAGAGCATGGCAGCCCTGCCGCGCCGTAGAGACCCGAGTTTGATTCCCCGCTGGGGAGGAAGTGTTTTTTTTTTCTTTGTAGCCTCAAACGGACATGAAATTTCTAAACTGGTATGCACTGTAAATCGTTAAGTTAAAAATGTCGATCGCGGTTATTTCTGTTGATGAATTCATGCTTTTTTACTTAGAGTCAGAACAGGAGCTTATTCAGCTTCTGATCTGACTCTAAGTAACAGCACCAGTATAAATCACACCCAATCTGACGCTGTTCGTTTTCAAATAATATTGCATTACTTCGACGATGTTTTCTGATTGGTACTATTCGCATCATAAAATGATTTCTTCAAAACGTCACATATATTTGTTTTGAGATAATGAATAGAGCTGCAAATTACAGGTGCTTGTTCAGTGTAATAGGAACCATAGCACAGAGAGGTGTGTACACTACAACAAGTACACATGTTGTAAATGTAGGAAGGGCGCTCCTTGGGTAAGCTATAGCGCGTCTTTATGTGAAAACAGCAGTGTCAGATGGCGAGTGTCTGATGATTGCATATAGCGCTGAAGTTACTGCTCTTTACTATTTTTTCTCAGCATGTCCTGGAGTACAAAAGAAACAGCATACAGCAACATGTGGGGGCTGGCAAGATTGGGGGAAAAAAATCATGCGGTCGTATGTATCGTGATGCACTGCAGAGCTATAGCGCGTCTAAATGTGAAAACAGCAGTGTCAGATGGGGTAGGGAAGGATCCTGAACGCGACTGAGAGAATGGAAAGTAAATAAAAAAAAACAAAAACAAAACTAACCTTTACAAATATCATAAATTACACCAGCTGTTACAGACTGAAATCAAATGTATCTTTTTATTCTAAAATAGTAAAAATAAGAGCAGTTCACTTCTCAAGAGGGAGTCATGCAGGATCGAACTCGTGACCTTTTGATTCCCAGTCAGCAACTGATACTGTTGCGCCACAGGGCCGTCGTAGTAAATGAGTGTCAATGTTGCACACTAAGGCGGCTTTTTTTTTCTGCAGTTATATTTTTGAATAAAAGCACACTTGTTCTGTTATATTTGTACCTTTTGTGAAAGTGTTTCTTTGATATTTGGACTTCAGGCTTCATACATTATATAGTTTATGCCTACATTTTGTCATTTTCTACTAGAATATGAAAAACGTTTCTATTTTAAAAATGTGTTTACACAGATCACTGTAGAAACGGGACACACATGAAATGTGTGTGTTCCAAATAACGATCTATTATGTCCACTAAAACTCCACTTCACTCCCAGATAATCAATCAAGGCATGAGCTGGGAGAAGTTCGTGCACATTCTAAGTCGGTGGGGGGATGGAATAGTTGACTGTTTGCAGCTTGTCTTTATCTGCACATTTAGAAGACAAAAGACAATGGCGGAGAGGTGTGAACAGATTTAAGAAGCGATTTAAGGTGGGACAGATCTACGAGTTTTTTTCGTAGGCTCTGGTAATTCTAGTGTTAAGGTGGGCTGGATCCACGAGTTTTTTCGAAGGCTCTGGTAATTCTAGTGTTAAATGATCAACGCGCAGCGCAACAAACATTACAGGCATCTCGCCAACAGCAGCAAGACAACATGATCCGACTGCATTTCCTTAGCGTGCATTCAAGCCGACCCCCCCTTTCACAATGCGAGCAGAGTTATATGTCTCAAGAGAAAGAGATTAAACCATGCCCAGGACCGGAAACAAAGGACAAGTATTGTTTTTACAAAAGTTTTAAAGTAAAAGTGAAAATAATGCATATGTAACATTTCCCACTGTATATCCGGTAAACCAAATCCGGGAGTGGGCGAGCGAAGCGATGTGATGATGGTGTGTATTGTTAGATTTCCAGTGGAGACATGGTACCAAAATGAGCACAACTCTTAATTTTGAAAGAATTTCAAAAAAATATAAGTAACCAGGGACTCAATACATTACTTCTCCCTGTTAGTGTGGCATACAGTAACTTATTAACTGATACAGTACAAATCATGAATTCTCAAAACTTGCTTTATTACATGCCAGGCAAAAGTTTTTAAATTATTTGTCCACATAAGAAAATACTCGGATAACATCAAAACTCAAATAATTGTTTTCAGAATGACAAAAATCACAATAAATAACATCTATTAAAAATATTTGAAATGAAATTACACAGTTCTTTTGAAATATGGCATGTAATTTGAAATATAATACATTTCAATCATCTATTATCTGCTGGATTAAAAAAAATATTAATTAAGTAAAAACAGTCACCTTAAGATCTTGCCTGGTTGCGGAAAGCTCAGATTCCTTTCCATACAAGTCAGATTGCAGTTTTGTTAGACTTTCTTTGACACTTTCAAAATGCCTCTCTATTTCACTTGATTTCTCTTTTTCTGCTTTTAGATCTTCAGTTACAGTCAACAACTGACTGTTTAATTTATTTTCAATTGCAGTCTACAAAAAAAGGAACAGAATCAATCACAATCAGATCACCTTGTTATTTCTTTTATGATATGATGTACAAGTTTTAAACCTAGTATGAGAGGAAGGTATGAACTAAATGCTATAAATTTACAATAAATGTTTCAGGACAAGGAATTTTTTTTTTTTTTTTTAATTTGAAGTAGAACGCTGCTTATGAAACCTAATACTGTAAATTGAGATCGCCCAATAGAATTGCTCCAAGTTTACAGTGCAGTCCATCTTAAAACTACAAGAAAGAAACTTAATCAATCTATATTCATTAAAAGAACAAATATACCTCTGATTTTATTAAAAACATCTGTGCATCCACAATGTTTATCATTGGACCACATTGATTTATTTAGAACTGCAGTCAAAAAGGAAAAAAAAACTAAGCTAAAGAATTCCATGATTAATAATATAACTTTATTCACTTTTGATGGAATATTTCTCTGTACCTTTTCTGACACATTGCTTTGCATAACAGACAGCTGTGTTTCCAATTTTTTCTTTTCTTGAACAGCAGACTCTTGAGATTCTTTTAGTTTTGCATACAGTTGCTGCTCCTGTTTCTCCTTTGCTTTCATCTGATCTTGAGTCTTTGACAGTTCTGCAGTAATTCCTGCTATTTGTGATTTTAATTCTCTTTCCATCTGCAAGTAAAAAGTCCATTACAAATTTATATGTAGAAAGCTGCAAATACTATTCTATTTTTGGGGACATGTAAATGACATGGCTGAGAGATTGTTAGAGAAAAGAATTAGGGATCAAGTGAATTCAAAGTGCAGTTTGGATTCGTGCATGGGAAGGGAACAGTTTCAATCTTATTTATTATATTATTCAAATGCAGCAAAAGCAATAAAGGGAAAAAGATGCAATATGAATCTGTAGATCTAGAAAGGGAGCTGCAAGAGATGTTGAGGTGGGTGTTAAAAAATTTAGGTGTGGACAGTGTATATGGTGATGTCAATATATTGAGAAGCACAATCTATGTCCAGGAGAGGACATGAGGATAGGTGAAGTTTTGAGTCAAAGTTGGTATTTAGCCAGTGAACCAGTCTGAGTAGACTTCTAGTTAGTGATGAAGGTGGTAAACAGATAAACACTTTAAGGATTATCATGGGAG
This sequence comes from Erpetoichthys calabaricus, assembly GCF_900747795.2. Classification (NCBI taxonomy): domain Eukaryota; kingdom Metazoa; phylum Chordata; class Cladistia; order Polypteriformes; family Polypteridae; genus Erpetoichthys; species Erpetoichthys calabaricus. Next base: position 278,086,595 of record NC_041394.2, on the reverse strand, counting down.
CTCTTATATAATATATGGTCATCTCTAATTTATGGCAAAAAGCAAGCAAAAATTATAGGAGGTAAATTCAAATGGAATGCAAGCCTCAGAGGTAAATGCAGGAAAGACCAAGGTGATGACTGTAGGTGAAGGAGTGAAGAAGATGCATGTCATGACATATAGCATGTGAAAGGTATTGGGAAAAACATAAACCAGTGCATGGATGGTCAAAAATGAGTGTATAAAAGGTGCAGGGTAGTTTGAAGGTGGTGACCGCATCATTTGTTTGTAGAATGTGTGTGACAGGGATTCAGAATGCTGATTTAGTAAGTGTAAATTTAGATAACAGCGATGCAGTAGTTTTGATACGTTGGTAATTAAAAACTATATGGGCTTTGGAAACTATACAATTTATATTTGATTTGTAATTAATGTGTGATTAAGATAATATATTCCACAAAATGTATGATTTGAGTCAAACATGATTGACAGTTTGGCAAGCAAAAATGTGTCTAGGAATTTTGAAATACAAGAGTCACATGTGTTTCAGGCAGTAGACAATTTGAAGACTTGATTGTCTGTAGAAGTACCTGATGACCACAAAGTTGCAAATTTGATTAACATGACTTAACTCTATTTCTGTGTACAATTGTGGAAAATAAATTAACCATGCAACATAAATAATACTGCAAAAACAGCATGTGTTTATGAAAGGAGAATCCTGCCAATCCAATTAGTTTGATTGTTAGACCAGGCTAAAATGCTAACTATTTACTTAGACATGCAAAAAGAATTTGCTGTGTAACTGAATCAAACATTATTTCTTAAAACGGGGGCCATAAAGTTCAGTGCTAACTCACTAAACTAGATTTAACAAAGAAAATGTCAGAAGAGAACTTTGTGAAATAAGAATCTTGGAAACTTGTTTTTTTATATTAAACACCAAAATCATGATAAGTCTCATTTAATAGCAGTTTTCATATTCTATGCACAAATTAAACATTTTTAAACATAAAAATCACATTGGAAGAAAATTACCTCTGCTTTCCGTTCCAGTGAACTTTTAAGTTCAATGACTTCTGTAGCTGTAGCTTCAGCCTTCTTTTGGAGGTCTTTTGCAAACTGTTCATGAGATTTTTCCTTAAAAACAAGCAAAAAGAAAACAGTAAAACATTAATTATCAAAAATATCGAGTGGGCATGTTTTTAAAATCTTTGTTAGTAGCCTGTTCAGCCTGTGAATGCCCATCTTTCTCAAACCCCTTTTATGACAACCATATTTTCCATTTCATTGCATTTCAATTGATGCCTACACATTGGTCTCTTCTATTTTGTTTCACTTAATGTTTTTACCCTCTGTTACTCATTGCTTTAGTTTACATCAAGTAAACCACTGACATCTGTGTCTCAGCAAACTGCACATCACACATTATTTCTCTATCTCATAAAATATCCCATTTTACTCTTTACTCTTCTGTATTCTAAGTTTATATGTCAATAAACAACCACCTCCACCTATGTAACAAGAAAATGTTCATTTGTGAAAAATTAGTTTGAACATATTGAAAACATGACAAAAAAATTAACTTTCAAATTGTTTGGCTATCCTAAGCAGTCTGTTATCCACAATATACCATGTTAACTAAGCCAATTTAGCTGGAAGTATGAATATATAATTTAAGAACTCTGTACAAAGATATCTTCTTCTTCTTCATTAAGCTATTACAAGTAAGCCCGCGATTCGCTAGCGAATCGGAAATCCTAGAATGGCAATCAGTTTCTGTTCCGTCCGATATGTGGATGGATGACATATTATGGAGGGCGAGTACGTCTGGGGAAATGTCATTTAATCCAATAAGCATATCTGTACTAAAGCGGTTTTGTTTTGTGGAGACGCGAGTCTTTGCCTTCGCTGACACCAACTGCTTGAACAGGTTGTGTTGTTTGGGGGCCACCTACTGACTCTGGGAAGCCGCTGCATCTGACTGTGGGGTGAGCGTCACAGCGCAATATGCGCCTCGGTGGGAAGCCGCTGTGTGAAGACATATCATGGAGGGTATATGCGGTGGTGTGGGCGGTTGCGTCCGGGCGGCTGTACAACCTGGCGTGCATGCTTTACTTCAGGTGTAGTTCACAGGTCGTAGTCTCGTTTCTGTGTTTTCTTTGGTTTGAGCCGTGACTCCTTTCGCAAGCGCGATGTAGGCTCGCGCGGCAGGCGCCACAGCGTTTTGGGATGCCGCTGCGTTTGACACTATACTCTGGGGCGGGAGCCAAACTGAATGACAGTTATGTGATCTACATTACTGGCACAGTGGATTAGAGCAAGTGTAGTTTACAGGTGGCGGGCTCGTTGCAGTGCGCGTGACATCCGGTTTACAACCTTCTCGTTTCTGTGTAGTGCAGAAGTGCGCCTGCGCCTCGATGTGCCCAGCGCCCTGCGTCCATATCCGGTTTACAACCTTCGGCTAGTAAGATGGATAAATTACACAACTTGAAAAACAAAATCAGGCAGACCTGACTACACAGTGCTCATACAGACCAAAAAAGTGTGATGTTAAACTGAACACCACATAGCGGGACTATTTATCTAATAAGAAATAATGGAACAGGTTGCTACTAGGGATCATTAATCACTAATTCTCATCTTAATACAAGTTTTTAAACTACAAAACAAACTTAACTCAGCACAATGTACCAGTTAATAAATTTTACAAAATGTTTGCTCTTTTGTTGGGTACAGACGCACGATACAACTCTCCTTTAGTAGCACAGTTTTAACTTCATTGCACTTAAAATATTTGAGAAATGTTGCATTCTATTACAGCTGGTTTCTCATAGCATAGAGCACACTATAACCCTGAATGGCAATCTTCTGAAGAGCCCTTGAAGACAAAATAAGTGATGAAATCCTAAACAAGGGGGAGGTGGATGATTTAGTTGTAGTACTAGAAGTCATACTGTCAGGAGTACAGAGTACACTGAAATCTTCAGGCCCACAGATGCCAGGCACCGCATTTCCTGGAGGGATCCAGCTATCACACTCACTGATGAGCAGCCACTCACTCGCCGTCTTTCTCTACAAATTCAACACTTCTACCAACTAGTGATGAGACACCACTGAAGCACTGAACAAATTATTATAGAAACAATCCTTCTACACTGAAAGAACTGAGGAAGCCAATAATCAGCTGGTTGTGAATATAAGAAATTGGTGGAGGGTTAAAACAAAAAAAAAAAAAAAAAAAAAAAGGGGGTGAAAGTTCAAGTGAAACATTAAGCTAAAATAGGAAAAAAATGTGAATTATTTAGATTGTTTAGGTTCCCAGATTGATAATAAAAATATATGTTAACATTTTGGACTGAACATTTGGGGCATATAGTGAGTGCAGTAAATGAAACAGTGAGCACTACAGAAAATACAATTATTTTCTCTGGAACAAATTAACAAGAGTCTATCCTTAAGAGTTTGAATGTGAAAATAGTACAAAATATCTGTCACGAGTTCTTCACTAAAATCTTGGGAACGCCACTATGGAAAACTCAGAAACTGAAAGACTGTACTTAGCTGCTAAATGGCCTTTGAATTTTACACATTTTTGTACTTTGGGTGTTTTTGACAACAGCTGGATCTACATATTGGATCTGAACCTTTCTGTGATGACTTCTACAAAGGTATGTCCTTATCTACACAGTTACTCTGAGGGTTCTATCTACATATGCATATAAACATGATGGAAGTCGAGAAAAACTTTGAAGATCCTCATTGGGATTGTCAATATGGAATAATGGTGGAATACACTGATCTAAGGTTCATTGTTACAAGAAAATGTACAGATCTAGTCAAATTTAAATTCTGAAATACGAAAGAAAGAATGAAACAAAACAATGTGTTCCAGTATCATCAACTTAGTTTACCTGGGACAATTAATATTGTAAAAATGAACAAATTCCAAAGCTACCTCTCTCAGAATATCCCTTTGCATGTATACTAACACTCTACTTTTTAAAATGTTAGTAACTTTATTAATCTGAAACACAATAATGCTATATATCTAACAGATGACTCTACAAAAGCAACAGAGGGAGGTATGGCAGTATCTGACTTTCAGTTTTATTATCGTGTTGTGAGTATATGTATTTTGAGACAATGTAAGACAGCAAAAGGCAAATAAATCAAGCCTACTTAGATAGCCATGGAAAGAAACCATGTTCAGTCTCCTCTCTGTATATCTAGCCATGTGCTAGCCTGTTTAGTAACAATACAGTGTTACATCATTTTCTCAAAATATAGTACCAGAGTAGAAGAAATATTAAGGCCAAGACTGTATTCTCAATGTTCCTGTGCTTGATAATGATACATTTCTGCATTCTTTGTGTGCAAAGTATGTAATTCATGGTAGGAATCCACTTTTAGAGAGCTTTACATAGACAATGGGTACACAAACATGGAACTACACTTCAAATATAAATGTCCAGTAATACACTGCTTTTTCTGTCTTAAATTAATCGTTAGAAGAAACCTTGCCCAGCTTTTCCAATCACCCACTAATATCTATGATTGAAACTTGAGTAGTTAGTAATAAACATACCAGAATCTGCAAATACTGCCCCTGTATTAACTTTTGTCAAGTCTGTATAACCTCTAGATCATGTTAGACAAAGCTGGGTACGAGAACTTTCATTCAAAATCACAAGATAATGAATGGAATTCAGGTATTAATAAGATATAGTCTTCAACAATGGGTGCAAAGCATGGTTTAATTCAAACAAAATGCTGCACGAGTCAAATTATCTAAATTTATCTTGAGCCAAAATTTTAAATGTTAACAGTTTCATCATGACTTGGAAATGTCATATACTTGAACCACATTGGAAAAACTAATTGATTCTCTGTCAGATTTACAAATCATTGTAATCATTTAAGAACTTTACTTGCATTTACACCACATGGGAGAACATTATGCAACGAAAAATCTTTTGAGTTATCGTAAACTACATTTGTCCAGTATCAACCTATTCAGTTAGAAAAATTCTAATCCACCCTAAATAATTCAATGAGAATGTAATATATCTCTCTATTATAAAAGGAAATCCTGGGATGAGACTTTCTCTGAGATAATTTCAACTCCCGTGAGAGATAATTTCAGGTCCCACGAGATGAGACTTTTTGCCAAGAGATTTTGACACGTCCCGCCCTCACGGTCCAATCACTTCTCATTCATGTGAATGCTATTGTCAGACACAGTTCCTGCGCTCTCAGCTATAAGCGAGGTTAGAAATAAAAGACAAAGAGTAGAACACAAAGTAGAACATCATCATCATTGTATATTAGACAATGTGCAGCAGGGGGCCTTTTCGCTTTCCATTCACAAAAATGAAATGACAAATTTCTTGCCAATGCCATAAAAACGCCCTGACAGAGTTAAAGCAAATAAAGAAATTAAAAAAGCAAGGTTCACTAAATGGAATACCATGCACCTGTCCATGTTTAAAGTCTTTAAGTACTGTTGCCAGCAATCAATCAATCAATTTTTTAATAGCTGAAAACCGATGAGTGTAGTCAGATCTTATGAGAAGTTAATTGATATCAATGGGCTTTAAATATAATTTAAGTCTACAAACCTTTTCCTTTAAAGCTGCTTTTCCAAGTTGTCTTTCTTTTTCAAGTTGTGATTTCAACTCTGTCAGGGCCTGGGTAGTATTTGTGAGGTTTTCCTTCACTGTTGCTAGTTCTTTTGACAATAGTACATTGCGTTCTTGAGCTTGTCCTACACTTGCTGTTAATGTTTGACATTGGTTTTCTACATCCTCATGTACTTTCTTTAAATTATCTTTTTCCTTTTCCAGGCTTTGCTTCTCTTCCTCCAAGCAAGCAAGTTTCTGTTTAGCCTCTGTAAGATTCACAGAAGCTTTTTGATGATCTGCTTTTGCATTAGTTGACCTAAGATTACAAGTAAAATGAGGATTCAGTTTAACAACTATATACAGAAATGAAAATAGATAAAACAATATAGGAGATACACAGTGTAATTTGTCCCCTAATACACAGGGTAAAAAAATAAGACCACTAGTTACATGCAAGTTTATAAAGTATTACCTATTTATTAACTGAATTTATTACCCTAAGTTCTTTTCTATAAGCCGCGGCTTATCTAAGGAAAAAAGTTGTGAAAATGAAAAAATAGAATATCGGCTTATACATAAATCCGGCTTATACAGTAATCCCTCCTCCATCACGGGGGTTGTGTTCCAGAGCCTCCCGCGAAATAAGAAAATCCGCGAAGTAGAAACCATATGTTTATATGGTTATTTTTATATTGTCATGCTTGGGTCACAGATCTGCGCAGAAACACAGGAGGTTGTAGAGAGACAGGAACGTTATTCAAACACTGCAAACAAACATTTGTCTCTTTTTGAAAAGTTTAAACTGTGCTCCATGACAAGACAGAGATGACAGTTCTGTCTCACAATTAAAAGAATGCAAACATATCTTCCTCTTCAAAGGTGTGTGTGTCAGGAGCACAGAATGTCACATAGATAGAGAAAACAATCTCTAGCAAACAAATCAATGGTGCTGTTTGGCTTTTAGGTATGCGAAGCACCGCGGCACAAAGCTGTTGAAGGCGGCAGCTCACACCCCCTCCGTCAGGAGCAGGGAGAGAGAGAGAGAGAGAGACAGAGACAGAGACTGAGTTTGTTTTTCAGTCAAAAATCAATACGTGCCCTTCGAGCTTTTAAGTATGCGAAGCACTGTGCAGCATGTCGTTTCAGGAATCAGCTTTACAAAAGATAGCAACGTGAAGATAATCTTTCAGCATTTTTAGACAAGCGTCCGTATCGTCTAGGTGTGCGAACAGCCCCCCTGCTCAATCCCCATACGTCAGGATCACAGATAGTCAGCGCAAGAGAGAGAGAAAAGTAAGCAATCTAGCTTCTCAGCCATCTGCCAATAGCGTCCCTTGTATGAAATCAACTGGGCAAACCAACTGAGGAAGCATGTACCAGAAATTAAAAGACCCATTGTCCGCAGAAATCCGCAAAGCAGCAAAAAATCCGCGATATATATTTAAATATGCTTACATATAAAATCACAATTTAAATGACCGCTACGCGCACGTGTTGACTCGGCGACGCCCAGAGCAGAAAGAACACGCTCCGGCCGCGCCATGCAGGGAGTGAGAGAGACGCCAATATCTCACACTCTCTCCCCCCTTAAAGAAATTAAATGGGTGCGAGTGAGACCACTGACCTCCCTCTCTTCTATTAGTTATAGGTTATAGTACGTTCGGCTTATTCATGAGTCCGGCTTATCTATGATAAGATTTTATTTTAAAAATTCGTATGATTTTTGGTCTCCGGCTTATACACGAGTCTGGCTTATAGACAAGAACCTAGGGTAATTCAAATTGTGCACATTTTGAAGGCAACAATAAAAATATATAATAATGCTATAAATATTTACTGTAATTGATAAGAATTACTTAAAAGAAGCAAATAATTACATAAAAAATAACTGATAGAGTATAACATAATACATTTTTTGTTTGTATGACAATTTAATTTGCAATATAATGTGGAAAGAAACAGGTATGCCAGAAGAAACATTTTAACTTTCCTTAACTGAAATAAATCTCATATTCCGCTAGTAATACAAGTATCTAAGTATTATAAGAAAATATTGTTTAAAATATCAGACCTCACTTATCACTTAGCTAGCTCAGGCTAAGAGACATTAGTAGGGAGTACTCAGATTACACCCCTCAAGTTATGGATCAGTGATAGTATACTATACTAAATATATATTTCAAGACAGTATCCATATATACTCAATTGTGACAATCTGAAAGAAACTACCAAGTCAAGTAGTTGAAGCTGAACCCTTGACACCTTTTATAATGGATCTAAATCAGCATTCTTCAACCTTTGTATACCTGCGGACCGGCAAAAATAGGAGAAATATTTTGCAAGCCGGCTGACTGCTATGACAGAAACAATGTAGATAGTATTTTATTTATTAAATCTAATGTTATAAAATTAAAAATTTTTAGTTAGTGCGAAGCACTGCAAAAATATCCATACAATTTCTCTGTTTGGTTTTTATTACTGACAAGGCTGAAAAAGTCCTTTTTCACAAATAGGAAGTTGAAAAAACAACCAACAATTTGACATCTTTAGAACTCAGAGATGGATATTCTTTTTCGAGTGATATTCAAAACTGAGACAATGATTGCATTTTATGTTAGGACACCAGAGTGACATCAGAAGACAACTTGATCAGATTTTCTTTTCATGAGGATCAAGTGAGCATGACTTTATATCTTCCAAGAAGGGATTATAATCCCTATAATCCAGAGGTTACCTTTACGACGATCCTTATTTTCAGGGAAATAATTATTAAAGTATTCAGCTAACACCCTTAAATGTTGACTTATTATGTTGAATATGACTTTCTGGTTGTCATCAGCAGCAATCAAAAATTCCCCCAGAAGTGGAAACATTTCTATATTTTCCTCTTGTATGCAACTATCCCAAAGAGCCAGCTTCTTTCATAGCTTGACTACGAATTTCATTAATGATCTTCACCGTGTCAGTCATCACAGTGTTTACTTCAGTAGAAAGCTTCTTTGCAGCTAGGTGCTTCCAATTTTTCATACAGTGAGTGGACAAAACATTTGGGTGCGCGACTTCCTTTATTATCGCAACTAGTCCTGAGTGACATCCAGCCATGCTTGCAGCACCGCCCGTACACACTCCGAGGCATATTCTCCAGTTTAAGCCCTGCACTTGAAAATACTCATCAAGAGCATTAAATATCTCTGAACTATTGGTCCACCCAGGTAAGTCAAGGCAACAAAGATGTTCTTCCCTTAAGTTTTCATCTTCACCATACCTCACGAAGCAAAGTAGGATAGCATGGTTACTCACATCAGTTGATTCATCAAGATAAATAGCAAAACATCTCAATTTCTTTATCTCATCTACAACTTGCTTTTCAATATCGGTGGCCATATTATCAATTTTCCTCTGAATGGTGGTGTCCGAAAGCAGTATAGCCTCTAGTTTTTTAGTGGCTTGAGGACATAAAAATTCTTGTACAACATCTAAGATGCAAGGCTTTACTAACTCCTCAACAATAGTAAACTTTTTTTCATTTCAGCTATTCAAAGAGCAATTAAATACAACACTTGAAGCAGCGAGTTGTCATTAGTTGTCATCATTTTCAGTTGACTTTCTGAATTTTCATCTGGTCACGAAACCTTTCAAAAAAAGTCCAGTGGCTTATCAGTAAAATCACTATGCTTCAAATGCAAATGACGAGCAAGTTTGGAAGGTTTCCTAGCATTATTTGACAGAATTTTGGAACATACTACACACAAAGGCTGTGGCGATAGTTCACTGCCAGGGGCTACAATGAAACCAAGCTTTAAATAGTCCAATTGTAATACCTAACCAAGAATCCTTTTCTCTTTTTGGTTTGTATTGGTTTGTATCAACATATTTCTTTTTCTTTGTTTCTTCTAAACTTGAAGCACTAGTACTTAGCATACAGTACTTTCAGAACTATCACTACTTTTCTCTTGAATATTGTCCTTGCCTCTACTAAAGAAGGTTAAAAGGTTTTGCTGCTTGACTGTTTTGTCTCTATTTTGTAGGGTTTCAAATTTTATGAAAGAAATAACTTGTTTTCCATAATATCATGACACAATATTAGAAAACAATACGCACGAGTGCGATAAAATAAGAATTTTTGCGACGTGTCATCAACAGGCGAGCTGACGCAATGCTGTCACGTGCAGCGTTCCACAACAACGTAGAGCTTGAATTATGTAGCAGTAAATTTTTCGCAGACCACTCCCGGTTGAAGAACACGGCTCTAGATCACCTATTGTGACAATGTAGCTATTAGCTAAGCAAATAAGCTTGGTGGACTAAATTGCTTGCCTCTTGTTAGAAAAGCTTATGACCTTAACACAAATACAAAATAGCTATACAAAAACAAATACAAATCATAATTTATATTAATTATCTCAAACTGTAGATAAAATACCGACATTTTCTGTTGTACACATTGTTTAAATGGCAAAATGGTTTTCTCCAAATCCATACCAGAAGAAGAATTTCATTTGCCATACCAGATCAACCAGTTTATCAACCACTACTAAAATCCACTGAGGTTTCCTGCTGATATAGCCCATTTACTTCAGAGTCTTAAGTGTTATGCATTCAGATATGCCTTCCTGCACACCACGGCTATAAACAGCTGTTAACTGAATAATGGCCTCTCTGTTAACTTTAAAGCTTATTTCTTTTTTGTTAATTGCAATGGCCCTCATTAACCCATTAATTATGTTAATTAGATAATATAGTTCATGAAAATGCTAGGAAGGAAGTGGTTTCTGAATGCCTGAAAAAGTAAATCTGGCACTTATAATCATACCATTGTCAAAATGGATTGGATTGTGTGTCTTGCCCATTGTAATTATTGGCAAAACATCAACCAGACCTCTTGACCTGGTCTGCATACCATATGTATCTGAAGTGTAGTCAACTTAATTGGCTGCAGAAAGAAGCAATCAGTTTTAAATGTGGATGTTATCTAATAAGTAGCCACAGGATTTCCTTTATGAATAAAAATAAACTAGAAAATTTTATTTTAAAAATAGAATTAGAATCATCATAAATAAATATGCACTTTTACTGTTTTTTGTTTTAATACATCGTATATTTTACTGTATCTGTTATAAATATAACCTACTTACTGACTGGTTTAAGAGTAAGAAAGTTTGTGTCAGAATTGCCAAAATAAGCAGTTTACATACTGAATGTTATACATTTAAATACTAGACAATGACGATAAGAATTGCTTAAATACTAGTTTTAATGAAAACTCCTGGTTGAAATAACAAAGTAGTATTCTTACATGATCTTCTCTTCTTCAAGAAATTTGCCAAGTTCTTTCACTTGTTTCTCACTTTCTAAACACAGCTGTTTTTGCTTAGACAGATCCTGTTGACACTGTTCCAGGTTTGTCCGTGTTTTCTGTACATCAGCTTCAAATTTCTGAGAAACATGAACTTAAGATTTAGGCTGAATAATATATGTGTCTCACTTACTCAAAATCTAAGCACTGTAACAAATACCAGTTATAAAAAACTTGCCTAAAAACTGACATTTTATTGAAGTTTTAATAAGCAAAAGATTTTTGATACCTTTTTTTACATCACACCTTGCATTCACATACATGGAAAATGCATTAAGATCTCTTAATTTTATTTTATCTTAACACTGTATCCTACAATTGAAATGAAATGTTGTTACTCTTAACTTCAAGATCAGGGACATACCTTAATTTTTCCTTCTAGCTGTTCAGTTCTTTGCTCTGAATTAAGCAACTTTTCTTTATGGTCTTTGAGGCTGATCTCCAGTTGACTGATGTACTCCAGCTTATCTTGAAGTCTAGCACTGATCTCATCTAACTGAGTTTTGGTTTTAACAAGCTCCTATGGGGTAAATTTTTTAAACATAATTTTAAAATTGGGACTATTTAAAATTAAACACATAAACATGGATAAAAATCAAGACATACTGTATATAAGATATAAATACTTCCTTAGAAATTACTATTAAGCAGAATGTTAGTCTCATCTGGATGTTTGGCACAGAGGCAACCTCTTTCCCAAAAGCATTACTTTAGAAATGTATTTATTAATTTTTCTTAGGTATACTTAAGAAAGTGGACCTTAAGAAAATTGATGCAGTCTGTGCTGAAGGCATAGTAGAGCCTCATATTACAAGAAGCAAAACACTCAAACGATCCTCATTACACTAATATAAATACTACTGGGTCAAAATGCATTAAAACAAGATTAACAAAAGAGGTTGATCTTTCAACAGCAACTTTGGCTGGGCACAACAAGTCGCCACAGCATTATATGAAAGGTAATGCAGAATATGATTTTCAAATGAAAGGTGTTATTAGTCAGGCTGACAGAACAACTTAAACAATAGAGCAACTGCAGGAGTGTGCCGAGCATAAAATGAAGTCTAAGGTAAAAAGGATGGAGCATAAAAGGAACAAAATGGAATGGAAAATCACTGAGGTGGGAAATAAAGTGTAGTCTAAAATAAATTTGGTATATATATAGCTTGAAGATGTGAAATAGATGCTAATATTCCACATTTGACTACTGAAACAGAGAGCGTTTGCAAAAGATTACGAAGTCACTAGTCTTGGTAAGTGTAAAAAGTCTATGTAGAACAAAAACAGAACCTTTCAAAAGATGAAAGTTCTTAAAGGATCGGGGATGTCCAAGCTGGAGAACTCCAATAAATTCATGTTGGAAGTCTTCATTAATAGTAGATACCATTAACCAAAACTCAAAGCTGAAGATGAAAGAGCTCACCACTTGCTTAGAAAATGCTTACCACTGAAATTTCACAAAAAACGAAAGTAACTTGCTTAGAGCAAAGGAGAAAGTTGTATATGCAACAGCAGTTGGGTCAGTGTTTTTTCTGGACTTCAGTGCTGTTGCTCAGTGCTCTTAACAGGAATTCTGTATTCGATCAAAATCATATATCTGTATAACACATCTAAGGATAGTGAGCAAGACCTAAAAGCACAACTTCCAGGCTGAACAAAGTACGAATGGCCATACAGACGCAAGATGTGGGTAGTTCTTTGTGTTTTTTTTCTCTCCGATTTTCACCATACTAGCACTATATTGTTGAGTAATACAGACTGAAACTATAATGATTACAGTAACAGATGTTACACCACTGTCATATGCATATACACATTGCATACATATAGTATTAGCTAGAAATCCACAAAGGAAGAACATGAGTCACATACCTTAAAAAGTTTTTTATTACTAAGCTTTCGACAACCTATCAGGCGTTATCATCAGAGGAAAATGATTAGACATACAGGAATCAAAGGCAATCTATAACAAATGGGGGGGGGGGGGGGGGGGGGGTAATAAGATGGGGTTCAGAGGGTTTTGGTCATAATGTTTTCATTATTTGAGTGTTCTTTTTAAGTCTGTATATGCTGGGTTCAAGTCCAGGTGTCTGTTAATGGTGGTTTCATTCATAGCTCTGAATTTTACTTGCAGTGTTCCTGTTAAATGTGTGTCCAATAGAACTTGAATGTGCATATATCAGAGACTGTGGGTCTTTCCTTCTGATGGCACTGTGATATTCTTGTATACAAGTTTTTTCAAAGAAGTATCTGGCGTGCTATTTGATAGTATTCTTGACATAGTAAATTTATCATTAGATACGGGGGTCTTCCCAGACTATCTTAAGACTGCTGTTAAATCCCTGCTCAAGAAAAATGATCTTGACTCCTCTGCTTTTGAAAATGTTATACCTATTTCTAACCTGCCTTTCTTAAGTAAAATCCTAGAAAAGGTAGTCATTATGCAGCTATATGATCACCTGAATAAACATTCTGTTCTTGACAAGTTTCAGTCAGGCTTTAGAACAAATCACAGTATAGAAACTGTGCTAGTTAAAGTAGTAAATGACTTGCGGGCAAATGCAGACAGAGGGTGTTTATCTGTTCTCTTCCTCTTAGATCGGAGTACCACATTTGATACCATTGATCACAATATTCTTAGAAATCGCCTTAGTCAATGGGTGGGTCTCTCTGGCAGTGTCTTAAATTGGTTTGAGTCTTACTTGGCAGGTAGAAAATTCTTTGTTAGTTGTGGTAATTATACTTCAAAGACACATTATATTATATATGGTGTTCCTCAAGGATCTATCCTGGGTCCACTGCTCTTTTTGATCGACATGCTTCCATTAGGTCAGATTATCTCAAGTCATACCATGAGCTACCACAGCTATGTTGATGACATACACCTGTATTTATCAATAGCGACTGATGACACAGACTCTCTTGGTTCACTGACACAACGTCTTACTTGGGTTTCTCAATGGATGAGTAGTAATTTTCTCAAACTACATAACGAGAAAACAAAAATGGTTGTAATGAGGGTAATAGAAATAAACTTGACCCATTAGGCTTAAAAGTCAAGACTGAGGCAAAGAATTTAGGGATAATGACTCTGATCTAAATTTTAAAATCGCATATTAATCAGATTACCAGGAGAGCATATTTTTACTTAAGAAATATAGCAAAAGTTAGATCTCTTATTACTTTGCAAGATGCTGAGAAATTAGTGCACTCTTTTGTTTTCAGTCGGCTAGACTACTGTAACACACTCCTCTTGGGACTACCCAAAAAAGACATTAATCGATTGCAACTAGTGCAGAATGCAGCTGCTAGAATCTTAACTCAGAAAAGAAAATCCGAGCACATCTCTCCAGTTCTGATGTCACTACATTGGTTACCCGTACCAGGTAGAATTGACTTTAAAATTGTGATTATGGTTTACAAAGCCTTAAATAATGTCGCTCCATCCTATATTTCAGGTTGCCTTTCACCTTACACTCCAAATCGTAACCTTAGATCTTCAAATGAGTGTCTGCTTACTGTATAATTCCAAGAGCTAAAGTTAAAAGAAGTGGTGAGGCAGCCTTCTGCTGTTATACACCTAAAATCTGTAATGGCTTACCAATACAAATTTGACAGGCTAATGGTGCACTAAAAAAAAAAAAAGAAGCTAAAAACTCATTATTTTAGCATGGTTTTCTCATTTTAGTTTAACCCTGTAATTTTGTATATGCATTTAATTATATTTTTTTGATAATTATCTACTTTCTCTGCTGTTCTTTTTCCGGTTTTCTGTGGTGGCGATCTGCGCCACCACCACCTGATCAAAGCACTGTACTGTCCCCCATATTGATGGATTGAAGGCTAGAAGTCCACATGACCATCATCATCATCAAATTCTTCCATGTGAAGCCTGAAAACCATGAGGACTGACTGAGATTATTTATTATGTTGTTGGTCATGCACTACATGGAATGCTGTAAACTGTGTTTCATGTCTCTGTGCTGTATTTTTTGCTTTTGGCATTGAAAAGGACCATCCACACCATCTTATCCACCCCCTTACAACCCTGATACCTGGTAGGTTGTTGAAAGCTTAGGAACAAAAAAAGATACAGGACTCGTTTTCTCCCTATGTGGATTTATAGCTAATAATATATCACACACCTTTGCTTCAATATGTAGTATATATGCACATCCAGTAAATTATTGATGGTATGTTTTTTGAAAATTTTAATGATACTGATTCACAGCTAACACAAATATCCAGACTCTTACTCTATAATATCCCCTTTTAATTTAGTACTCAATTACGGAGACAACTTTGTTCCACTATTGCAACAATAAATGTAAATATATTGTCATACAGGAAAACAGAAATAGTGTTTGCCTTGACCTTAGCATATCATTCATTCTAATAATGTATGTATTTTTTTATTCTTGACAAGAAAATGAAGGCTTTATTCTCCATTTGGTATTCAAGATGGATACATTTTTGCATCTTTTCTCCTCTATGCTTGGACCTTTGGTCTTGCCTTACTTTGCCCCAATGTCTGAACATAGCAAAAGAAATTCCATTTTCAAACAGGAGGTTTTTTTTTGTTCAGGAATTATAGAAAGAGAGAGAGAGAGAGAAAGAAAGAGAGAGAGCGCAAGTGGTTTCTACAAAGTAGTATCTAACTTTGTCATATTATAAAGTGCTGTATGCCCACTGAGAAAGATTATTGTCTCAGTTCAAAGAAAACATGTAATCATTTAATAACCAGTCTGTTTTATGTGTTTTTAATGGGACAACAACTTCATAATATATTTTCATTATTTTCATCTCTGTTCATTAGAAGTTCTAAATAAACTGAACTGTATTCTCTTCACTGTATTTTATTTTATTGCATTTTTATTTTTGAAGGAATTATATATTTTGATATATTCAATTGTGGCTTCCTGTTTTACTTTGGACAAGGTGGCTCACCTATATAGGCACTGTTTTGTGTTTCAGTATTTTACTTTTCCCTATTTGCTTTGTATAACTTTCTGGCAGTTGTGAGAGGTAACAGACTATACAGTATATATTTTTGCTATTGGACTTGACATTGGCTGCCTTCTTAACAACTTCTGCCATCCTTAATAAGAATGATACAACGGTAAAATGTAACACTCATGGGTTTATGATTAATCATTTGTGTGCTTCACTCACCTTTTTTGAAGAGATCAGTTTATACATCAGCACAGTAACTGGGAGCACTACATCTTATAGCTCCAAAACTAAGCATGACGATAGTTTTAAATGAGATTACCATAACACCACAGGCACACAGTTAAAGCATAAACTCTGTAAAATCAAAGGTCTTTGCCACTGAATAAAAAACACAACAAAAAGACACTTTCATCACAACATGTGTTAATAAGCCAACAGTTACTCATTCACGCCATACTGACAGAATTTGGCCAGTTAGCAAACATTCAATTATGGTTTTGAGCCAAAAAAATAACTGAAAAATATATTACTTTTGCTTAGATTATACACTTATCTATATGTGTAGCCAAAAAAACAATCATTGTTATGCTACAAGAAATTTAAAAAAAAGAATTTACTTAACAGGCATCAACTCTTCAGTGTATGGTAGCCCTTTATTTTCACCATTTTTTCCTGGCACCATTTAGACTAATACTAATCTCATTTAAATGCTGAAAACTTTCTACCCACTTTATTAACCACTGACTGTTTAATATTGCATTATTCTATTTTTTTGCACTCCTCCTCTTTTGTTAAAGAATGGGAACTCTGATTGGGATTGATGTTGCATGTGATTAAATGTATTTAAAATACATGAATTAACTATATTTTGTTCATCTATAATGTATTATAACATACTGCACTGCCGTTATGAATTTATATAAAAATATTTAAAGGAAGAAAAACTTGTTGAGAAGAAAAAGTAAATTTTGGTGGCTTTTCACGACAAGGTTTAAAATCCACAACTAGTCTATACTAATACAATGTTTGTCTTATCAAAGCAAAACCATTTTTGAGGTCAGGTGAAGCCAATGGGACTTTAGAATGATTTTTTTTTATTACTTAAATCAGGGAATAGATTTCTGAGGTATATCACTGCCAGTATAAAATGTTAGTGTAAGGTTTATTAAGATGACAAACACTTTTTATATAACTGGCCCTGCATGAAGATATATCTGTAAAAGGATATCACAAATGGTCACCTAACTTAGTTACTTGACCCATGGTGCCAGATAACAGTTCAACAAATGGAGTACAAAAGACATAGCTGAATTATTCCTAAAATGTATGCACTATTTGTATTTTATATTGGTGATGAGATCAATCTTGAAGAAGAATTCTTTGAACAGTCAAGTTTAAAATGTTTAATGCTACCAATTGACACTGTACAGAATGCTGAACCACTTTCAAGTAGTGTTAACTAGAATTAGTCCTCGTTGAGTTATGTTAAACTTACACAAAATCTTCTTTGCACCTCTGCTACAGATTTACTGTGGATTCAATGTATGCAAAGTATGCCATAACGTTAAGTGGTTGTGTATGTCCACAGAATCTGTATATAGCATAAAACACTACCATGACACTATACATACCACCACCATACTGACTCACCCTTCAAAACACCCCAAAAAATATATAGATTTTTGGGCCTAATCCAATATTTTTTTCACCATTTCAAACTAGTACTTTGGTCCTTTCTTTTCACAAGTTTGTCTGTGTCACTCCCTCATCTCTTTTCTATTTTTGTATGGGTTTTTGCTATCAGTTGTCTCAGAATGAGCATTTCACAGGTTGGTCCCAAAGGGAATATTTATAATATTTTCATACTACAAAAAGGAAAGCTACCTGTGATGCTTCAAAAGCACTGTTAATATGCTATGTTCCACATGGCATACTACTGCAAAAAATAGTGCACCAAATTATTATTGTTATTTCTTATTTGGCTGATGGCTTTATCCAAGGAAACGTACAGCATTTGAGATACAATTACTGTAGTTACATCTCTTTTATTTTTCCAATTGGAGAGCAGGCAGATGATGTGACTTGCTCTTTGACACACAGTTTCAGTAGTGGAATCTGAACCCACAACTGTAGGGTTTGAAGTCCCAATCTTTAACCATTACACCGGCAGTATCAAGCTTGGACAAATGTTGATAATTTTACCATACAATCATGTGTTGACCCATAATAAACATATCCAATGGCCCAACCCATACTTTAAGAAACACCGCGTTAAAGCTATGTTGTCTTATGGAACAATCTATTGGGCATAATCAATATTTATTTTATTGTGAACTCATTTTAAGTTCTTTGTTACATATATTATTAATGAACTAATGCACCTAAAACAGTGGGAGATTTTCTACTACAAAGTAATGCCTTATACTTGAAATACAGGTTTTCACAAAGGATGATACCATCATTAGGCCCACATATGTACCATAATACAATTAGAATGCTTTAACATTTCTGAGGAAAGACAAAACACAAAAACAAACTTTTTTACCTGCTGTTTATCCTGTAAAGCATGTTGGGCAGTTTCTAAATGATTCTGTAAGTCAGCTCTTTGTGCAGCTTTAGATGCTTCAGATGACAGGAGGAGTTCAGTCTTAGCCTTCAACTAAAACAAATATTTTGACACACAAATAATTTAGAGTTCACTGAAATTAATGCCATCTCAAAGAAATGTAACTCATTTATCAAGAAGTAATAAAAGTTACCTATATATTTCAAAATACACAACAAAGTTACATTCCCATTAATGGGAGAGATATTACCTGTGAATCAAGTTGGGTTACTTTCTCTTTGTATTCTGTAAGCTGTCCATTAAGCTCACTGACAGAAGATTCCAAAGTAAGACAACGATCCTGAGATGTGCGGAGAAGTGCCTTCTGTTCTTGAACCTGCTCGTGTAGATTTTCCTGAGCTTGTTTGTGGCTCTCCGACTGGTTTTTTAATTTATCTGTTAGTTGGGTGACCTGCAAAAAGATAAATATTGGTGATACAACTGCTACATTTTATGATGCATAAAAATATAACAAAGCAAACATACTTCATAATTGGTCACCTCTTGGAGTAATGCAGGAGCTACTGATTGTTAAATCATCCAAACTAATATTAGCCAGACACTAATTTTGCATTCTAACTGAATCCTTTATTTTAATTCATGTTACTTAGAGTTAAAAAACAATAGGTGAGTTTAACTGGTGTTGTCAGACAAGACTATTTGAGATGTCTTGCAGCATTTCATTTCATGCATCCACTTTCACCAACAGATTTTCAAAGCCTTTAATTATAAATTAGGTGCTTAAACAAACGCTTTAGTTTTTCCATGTTTGAACAAGTACAGACATATTCAGCAGCTTTATGTTTTCAGTTTAGTTTTCTGATGTATTTTAACAAATACAAGCTATATCTGAAGTTCATAAGAAGCTGCCCTGACAGCAAAAATGCTCAAAGTAGAATTTTCAGTGTCCATTGTTTTCTTGATCAAATATACACTCACCGGCTAACTTATTAGGTACACCTGTTTAACTGCTTGTTAACACCAATATCTAATATCTATATCAGCCAATCACAGCAACTCAATGCATTTAGGCATGTAGACACTGCCAAGATAAATTGAGCATCAGAATGTGGAAGAAAGACGATTTAATTGACTTTGAATATGGCATGGTTGTTGGTGCCAGACAGACTGGTCTGAGTATTTCAGAATCTGTTGATCTACAGGGATTTTCATGCAGAACCATCTAAGGTTTTGGTCTAATAAAGGGAAAATGTCCAGTGAGTGTCAGTTCTCTGGGCGAAAATGCCTTGTTGATGACAGAGGTCTGAGGAGAATAGCCAGATTGGATCAAGCTAATGGAAAAGCAAAAGTAACTCAAATAACTACTTGTTGCAACCAAGATATTCAGAAGAGCATCTCTGAACACATTGAAGCCTGAAGCAGATGGGCTACAGCAGTAAGAGACCACAATGGGTGCCACTCCTGTCGGGTTCACCAAAATTGGACAATAGAAGATTGGAAAGACCTTGCCTGTCTAATGAGTCTCGATTTCTGCTGTGACTTTTGGATGATAGGATCAGAATTTGGCGTCAACAACATGAAAGCATGGATGTATCCTGCCTTATATCAACGATTCAGGCTGGTGGTGGAGTAATGGTGTGAAGGATATTTTCTTGGGACACTATGGTCCCCTTAATATCAATTAAATGCCACAACCTACCTTAGTATTGTTGCTAACCATGCCAATCCCTTTATGACCTCAGTGTACCTATCTTCTGATGGCTGCATCTAGCAGGAAATCATGTCATGATCATGCAATCATCTCAAACTGGTTTCTTGAACATGACAATGAATGTACTACTGTACACTAAAATGGCTGCCACAATCACCAGATCTCAATCTAATTGGCACCTTTGGGAAGTGGTAGAACGGGAGATTCACATCAAGGATCTGCAGCCAACAAATCTGCAGCAACTGCATGATGCTATCAAGTCAATATGGACCAAAATCCTTCAGGAATGTTTCCAGCACCTTGTTGAACCCATGCCATGAAGAATTATGGCAGTACTGAAGGCAAAATGCAGTCCAACCCAGTACTAACATGGTGTACCTAATAAAGTGGCTGGTGAGTGTAGATTCCTTATCACAGCTTAGATTTGTCCAAGAAACTGTGATTTCATGAACAGGCTGCAAGGATGACATAGATGATGTCACACTAACAGCTTCACACGTGTTCAACCTCAGCTTCAATTGTTAAAGTGGTGGTTACAATATGAAAGAGTGTCAGACAGAGTGATAATTATGAAGCTGGAAATTGAAGGTGTGATGATGAATATTGTTAGTACATGTGCCTCACAAGTTGGGTGTGCGATGGATGAGAAAGATTATTTCCGGAGTGAGTTAGAAGAATTGATGGACAGTGTACTCAAGGGAAAAAGAGTGGTGATTGGAGCAGATTTTAATGGACATGTTGGTGAAGGGAACAGAGGGAATGAGGAGGTATTGGGTAAGTATGGTATCAAGAAGAGGAATGAAGAAGGTCAGATGATAGTGTATTTTGCAAAAAAGATGGGCTGTGGTAAATACATATTTTAAGAAGAGGGAGGAACATAGAATGACGTGGAGGAAGATGCACACAGGTAGATATCTTATGCAGGAGGGTCAATCTGAAGGAGACTGAAGACTGCAAAGTGGTAGCAGGGAAAAGTGTAGTTAGGCAGCATAGGATGGTGGTGTGTAGGATGACGTTGGAGATCAAGAAGAGGACGAGAGTGAGGGTAGAGCCAAGGATCAAACGGTGGAAGCTGAAAAAGGAAGACTGCAAGGTTGAGTTCAGGGAGGAGGTAAAACAAGCACTGGGTGGCAGTGACGAGTTGCCAGATAGCTGGGCAACTACAGTAGAAGTAGTAAGGGTGACGGCAAGAAGGATGCTTGGCATGACATCTGGAAGGAGGAAAAGGAAATCTGGAAATGGAATGCGGAAGTACAGGAGAGTATATAGATGAAGAGATTGGCAAAGAAGAAGTGGGATAGTCAGAGAGATGCAGAAAGCTGACAACAGTACAAGGAGATAAAGTGTAAGGTGAAGAGAGAGTGGCGAAGGCTAAAGAAAAGGTGTATGATGAGTTGTATGAGAGGTTGGACACTAAGGAGGGAGAAAAGGACCTGTACCTGCTGGCTAGACAGAGGGACCGAGCTGGGAAAGATGTGCAGCAAGTTAGGGTCATAAAGGATAAAGATGGAAATGTACGCACAGGAAAGGGGAGTATGTTGAGCAGATGGAAAGAGTACTTGGAGGGGCTGATGAATGAAGAGAAGGACAGAGAGAAAGAGAGAAGGTTGGATGATATGGCAATAGTGAATCAGGAGGTGCAACGGATTAGCAAGGAGGAAGTAAGGACAGCTATGAAGAGGATGAAGAATAGAAAGGCTGTTTGTCCAGATGATATACCTATGGAAGGCATGGAGATATTTAGGAGAGATGGCAGAAGAATTTTTACCAAACTGTTTAATGGACTCATAGAAAGTGAAGAGTGGATAAGAAGTGTATGTGTGTGATTTTTAAGAATAAGGTGGATGAACAGAGCTATAGTAATTACTGGGTGTTAAAACTGATGAGCCACAGCATGACGTTATGGGACAGAGTAGTGGAAGCTACAGTAGGTTAAGAAGGAAGGTGATAATTAGTGAGCAGGAGTATTTTTTCACGTCAGTAAGGAGCACCACAGGTGCAATGTTTGTTCTAAGGGCGTTGATAGAGAAGTATAGAGAAGGCCATAAGGAGTAGCATTGCGTCTTTGTGGATATGATATTTATGATATTATGATATTTGATGATGACATGATTGAGACGATTGCCTCAGCAATCTGGTATGGAATTAAACATCTTTGCTATGGGTTAGTGTGTGTGCTTGAGTTTGCTCTCTGTGGGACTATTGTCCTGGTCAGGGTTGATTTCTACCATTCAACTAATGTTTCTGGAACAGGTTCCAATAAATTCAAGGTTCTCAAAAACAGTTCCTTGACTTTGGAGTACAGTGTGTCAGTTATTGTTTTTAATAGATCGTAATTTATAGTCTGTGTCTGCCCTAATGTAAGTTCAAAATGCAAATTCTGATTACTAGTTTCAAGTAATATCAACCAACACATATGATTGCAACTTGAAAGGTTATTCCAAAATAAAAATAGAAGCAGGCCCAAAATAATGCACTGGGTAATGCCACTGGTGAATGGGGTGGGCTGTGATCTAAAACTCCCAAGCTTAACAAACAGTGTGTGACCAGAAGGATATGAAGCAAACCAAGTGTAAGAAATAACACTGATTTCAATAGAGGCTAATCTTTCTTAATCTTTCTTTAGAGACTGTATCAAGTGCCAACACACAGGTCAAGCAACATGAGAATGGTCAATAACCCAACGTAATTACTCAATCATTGAGAAAGAATGTTTTAGCTATCAAGTGGGCTGTGGATGCGCTCTGCTAGTATTTGTGGGATAGGCGGTTTACTCCAGTGACACATCATCACGCCCCACTCTAGTGGCTCTACAGGTAGAAGGATACAAATTCCTGGCTCACTATGTGGTTTATTAGCTTGCAGCCATTTTATTTTGACATTTCTAATGTAATTTGGCAAATTTTGTTGTGTGTAATGTCACTTGCAAAACTAGAGCCAGAAGTAACCATAAACTGTTTTTATTTTAACTTAATTCTAAATATGATATGATTTATTTTATTTGCTAAAAATGTAAAAGAAACCAAGCAGTGGCTACATTATATATCCCTGCTAATTGGTAGGTAGGTAAACAAAAGCAGTATGACCTCAGAATTTAATTGGATAATTAAATTCAAGCAAGAGTCAAAATAAATTATACAATAAACTCTAAACCTGCAGCAACTGTAATAGCTTTACTAAGTAAACAGAAAATTATTTATTACTAGTAATGTGATATTAAAAGTTAGTATAGTGGCCTTGGACTTCAGACTCTGGGAGGGTGTGGGTTCAAATCCCACCACAGGCACTGTGAGACCATGAGTAAGTCATTTCACCTACCTATGCTTCAGGTAGAAAACCAAAAAGAAATGTAACCAATTCTATTATAAATGTTGTAAGTCGCCTTGGATAAAGGCATTAGCCAAATAAGCAAATTTAAATACAAATAAAGTGACATGTTCAATTAAAATGCAAGAATTGGCCTCTAAATAAAATCAGCAAGAATAAAAACTGTCAGCTACTGAAGTCTCCCAAATACAATGCCTGAGATCCCTGCTGTAATGGGACAAGAAAATTGAGAAAATGGTTTGACTCATGGGAAGAGTTTTCAATTGTCTAGTTGACAACTGCATGAATTAAACTCTAATCTAATTATACAGAACTCAATGTTTTCAATAAGAAAGATGCAATATCAAATAAATGTTCACTGATTACTAAATAAAAGAATGTACAATTGCACAATTCAAATACCAAGAACACGTGCTATCTTTATTTGCAAAGAGAAAGTAATTTTAGGATCTCAGCAGTTAGACTAAAAATGAACAACAAAGTCAAGTTTATGTGAGGGTCCTGTTTAGAAAGTATTGGCACCAAAGAAATATAAAACAGAATTGTAAAACCATGTATGATGTTCAGATCAATTACAGTAAATATTTAACTTTCATTTTATAGTCAAGTACAAACCTCAAACTACAATCCATGTCGAGTATCCTTATTCCAAAATATCTGGGACCAGACATTTATGGATTTTGAAATATTTTCATATACACAATTCGATATCTTGGGGACAGATGTGATCAAGTAGGGAGATGCAGGCAAACCATCTAAAGGATGATTTACACGTATAATTCATGTCACAGAGCCATTATTATAATATACATTGATGTTATAAATATATTAATCATGAAAAGTGATGAATATGATGTATAGATTGTATTTTAGTTCTCTTTTAAGAGGGCCAATGCTGTGTATTTGCACTGCAGAATTTTAGTTTTTTCATCAATGTATATTGGCTGCCTGTTGTCACTTCTCAGTGAACTAACAAGGCAGGAATATCTCAGCCAACCTCAACGCCATCATGCCCATTGTGCTGGAAGTCATTAAATGACCAACAAGGTACAGTTTTCATATGGTATGGGAGTACATGCATACCGTGTTTCCCTGAAAGTAAGACCTACCACGAATGTAAAACCTAGCAGTAATTTCAGATGGAACGCTAATATATAAGCCCTCCCCCGAAAATAAGACCTACCACTAATTCGCTGTTTTTGCATCTGTCCTGAGAGCTGCCGTATTTAGCCTAGAAGCTGCCCTGGTTACATGGTAAGGAGCATTTACAAGTAGTTAAAAAGAGTAAATGTTGTCTTTTGTCCAGCATAACATTGGATAAATATGGTGCACTCAAGCCGTTATAAGAAAGTGGGTAGATTTAATGTTTCCACGTGTTTTGCGAGGTGCCCAAAGAGGTCTGCTAGTCTAGGATTCTGCTAGCACTCACCGCACTAAAGACATGAAGAACTTCCTTAAAGAGAGAATAATAGATCAGATAATGATTCCTGCAGGAATGACAGCCTATCTCCAGACACTTGACATTGCAATAAACAAGCCATTCAAGGACCATTTGCGAACAGAAGTCAATGATTACACTGAAAACAGAATGGATAGAAATCAGCGGGGGAACTTTATGAAGCCTAAGCTGCAAGAGGTGGTGACTTGGGTGAAGAATTCATGGGATAAAATCACTGAAAGCTGTGTTGCAAATGCACTACGAGCAGGTTACCTGGACATGAAGTGTTCATTTAAGGAGAGCAGTATTGCTGCGCGAGAGATTGGGGCCATTAATTCTAAAGGAATTAGAGTCAAAAGAAATCCAGGAAGGAATTGCAGGTTCAGATATGGAGAGTTATGATGATATTCTAGAAGAAGATGACATGATTGTATTTGAATAAATGTAGAAGCAGTTAACATACGGTAGTTTGTATAACATGAATACATGTTGATTGTTAAACCAGAGTTAACATAGGAGGGGGTGCCCAAGGGAGTCTGTGATACCGGTAGCGCTGCGCTGGCCGGGGCTTTTGGGGTGCACGTTTTTCCTGCTGCGGTGGGAGAGTGTGGAACAGCTTTCAACCTTGTTTTTTGCTTCTTCTCGTTCTTTGTGGTCGGCGTGCAGCTGTGGGCTTTTGTTTCCTGCTGGGGAGGGGTGCTGCATTTCACCTTTTTTTAGGAGAGAAAAATCTTTTCTCGTTTGGGAAGGGGTGAGGTGTGGCGATTTTCCCTGGCGGGAGGTGGAGGTTCACGGCTGCACGCTGGCCGTAGGGATCGAGAATGGCAGGAGACGGGGTTGAAACTTGGGGCACTACCTCGGAGTAAGTTGTTCTGTGCTTGCCTGCCGTGGCGGGGGATATGTGTGCTCCGGGGGATCCGTCCAGCGCGGCGCTATTGCGGATTCTTTTGGGTACCCCCTCGTACAGTAGTTTGTAGAACATGAATACCATATGTTGATTTGATTGTTGAACAGGCGTTAACGTACCAGTAGTTTGTACCATATAACTGTTGAACAGGAATAAATGTACTTTACTTTTTTGAACTTCAATACAAATAAGACCTACCCGAAAATAAGCCCTAGTGCATTTTTTGGACCTAAAATTAATATAAGACACCGTCTTATTTTCGGGGAAACACGGTATAAGATGCAGTTTTTGCCAATAAAAAAAATGCCAACATAAAAGAGCAATTTGCCACATGGTCTATTTTTCCTAATGGAGCAATTAACTGAACTCAAACTGCAATCAGGGCACCAAGCAAGAAAACCATCTGCCATTTTAATGGGGTTGTGCACCACTTTTGAACACCATGCAGGTGTTGTATTACTTCACAGGGGACAAAGCTTGACGACTGCAGTTGCTTAGCAATGTATCATTGGGTATTGCTAATCAATTGTGTATTATTTCCTCACAGCGCTCAATGCTTATCAGGACCTCAGCTAAACCACCCAGGATTGTCGATTGAGTGTTGTTGCTTCATGGTGCTCAAAGCTTCCATAGTACTCCAATGCCGAAAGAACAAATTAATTTTGAATCCACACATACGCTATTCACATCTACTTTTTGATGTATGAATATTTTATGCTCAAATCCAAGCAAAGTTTTATAAAAGAGACCCTTGATATAGATTTCCACTTGAGGTGTCATGTTGGTGCTCAAAAAGTTTTGGATTTTGAAATTTCAGAAACAGAGATACTCAACCTGTGTTACCCTATTTATCTGAAATAGAAATGACCATGCACAAACTCTAAAGACAAATGAATCACCTTAAAATCATTCAAATGAATGCAAACCAACTTACCATAAAGTCCTTTAAGCTAATGATAGGAACAACATCTTACTGACAATGAATGGAAAAAATCTAATATACTTTGATTTAGTAGCTTGTAGAACTCTCTTCAGCAGCAAAACTTTTTTTTTTTTTTTAATCAGAGGGCTTTGCCACAGTCAACATTATAACACTGTATCAGTTCAGTGATGCTTGAAGAGGTTTGTTTACCAACAGAAGACAATGTCACAGACATGTCGTGGTTCAGATATAAGTTTGCATATCTAAGCCATATTGACATGTTGCTTTATTACAGAAGAACTTTTTTTCCAGGAAACATTTCTTTTAAGGCAATTATTTTTCAATCATCTTCTGATGGCAGTTTGAGACAAAGGTCGGTATATTCCAGGAAGCAACTTTTGGGTCTTTGTGATTTTTTGTTGCATCATATAATCTGATATATGGTTCAATTTGATGGAACACCTACACATGGGAAAACCTGTATCAGTCTTAGAAGTTTTCCAATTCATAAACATTTCCTCTCAATGTGAAGTGACAGACTTTAAATGTTTGGAAATTGCCTTATAATCCCAGACTGATACCAGCCACAACAACTACTTTGTAAAAGGACTGCAAATGTCCTTTGCCCTTACCTCAATCCTAAATTCTCCAGACCAAACTGTCAAAGGGTCTGCTTTTATATGGTAACATTTCCAGGTCATCTACAAATCAAGTAAATTTAATAAACAGGAACTAGCTCTAATTACCTTCTTAGCTGATACAGAATCAATGTGTGTGTTTCTGTACTTTTCCATTCAAAGTTTCAGACTTTCGCTGATTTCTTGTTAAACAATTAATGAAATAAAGTAATTTCTTGTCACATTTTCGGACTTGGCGAAAGGTAGATGAATATTAGTCATGTCCTGATATGTAAAACAATACAAAACTGAAAGTGGATGTACTTACTTTTTCACCTTAGAATCAGTATGTAAAAGTTCTTACACAAAGTATGACTCAAATACATACTAGATGAACCTCTTCAAGTATAATTTCATATTAATTACCTGCTCCTGGAGAGTGTGGTTCTTTTCTTGTAACTGATTCAGTACAGCTGTCTCACCCTCCCCTGCTTGAATTTTAACACAAAGATCATCTCTTTCTGCTTCCAGTTGAGTAATATTGTCCTTGCTTTTCTGAAGAAGTGCTTCTAGATTCTGAATCTTCTGATCCTTATCACCTATTTGCCGTAACACTTGTTCCAGATCATTCTACAAAAAAAAAACAAAACTGTTGTATTATTAATTTTCTTTTAATTAATTTACATATTCCTTATAAAAAACACTTGCTAGAAAAATACGAAATAAAATCTAATGTCTAAGAAACTACATTTTTGAAGAGAAAGGATGCTACTAGCGCATCATAGTTGTCAATAACAATACCTGTGCTTCCCGTAATTTTGACGTTGTAGTTTGCTGTAAAGTCTGTAATTCCTGATGCTGCTGCCTTGCTTTATCTAACTGATGCTGTAACTCTGAAGAATTTACTGTATTTTCCTTTAGCTGATAAAAGAATCAGAAAAAAAATCTTTCAAAATATACAGTATGTTATCACCACAGGTTTTACAAAATACTTGAATAGAAACTGCTTTTTTTTAAATAACTGCTATTCTAGCATGATGCCTACCTGCTCCTCAGTACGAGAAAGCTTCAATTGTAAATCGGCCACCAATTGCTCTTTGTCTTTCAGTTTTTCTCCCGACAGCTGTCGCTGTTCCTTAAGGCGACCCTGAACCTCCCCAAGTTGGCGCTCAGTCTCAAGTAGTTTAGCGTGCAGCTACCAAAAACAAAGGTATGAAACCATACTAAAATGTTTTACTCTTCAGCAATTCAACAGAGGCAGCAATGTATTTAATACTTGAAATGACAGGCTGTGTGGAGCTATTAAATTATTTTTGAGTTGCTTCTCCCATGGAGAGCTTTATGTAGTATGCTCAAGGGTGAGCAGTAACAGGAAAATGTTTGTATAGCCCCTAACACAATTACACATGTAGTTTACCAGGAAGTACAACTTTGTATGTATTACACGACACACAACATAATTTTCAAAATATAATCATGTTTCAGTTGCTTTAATATTTAAATAATATGTCAGTGCCCGAAGGCAAAGCCATAACACTGACTTGGGTATAGATCAGATCTCCACAAGGAACATTTATAAAGTATATTCTAAAAACTAAATCCCAAAATGTCCTTTGTCATATTAACTATAAATTACTTTTTTTAAATGTATTTACAAAAGTTTTATGATGCGCAAACAACAGGTACCTCACCAAGTAAATTATATACTGATATTTATATGCATACATGTTACATTCCCCATACAGTATATTGCACATTACATTCTTAAACACAATTATTTACAATATTTCATGTAAATTGTATGGGTTATGAACAAGAAGTCGTCATCTGGGTAAAGAAAATGAAGATACAGAATTAAAACTACAAATATACAACAGGAATCATATGTTTATTTGTTTTAGGCAGTTTTTATAGTGGGTAGAAGGACTGAACCATGTTCCATCTCAGTATCACGTTAAACATTCCTGTCTATCCTCCAGTATTTCTTAATACTCTGGAATCTTCTATTCCAAACAATGAAACCCTTGTCTTTACTAACCTTAAGAACTTAAAAAGGACATGAAAATCTGTCCACCTTAATAAGCTTCAGGGACCTATACAACATGTAATGTTCCTTCCTAGTGACATCTGTTGGACTAGGGAATGCCTATCAGGCCACACTTCATCCCAACTGAAACTCTTCAAATTGTATGCCCCTGGATAAATTACTTCAGAGGCATTCTCCATAAATACAAGACTTACTGCCCCATGGCACAGACCTTCTACCCTACTGGAAACACAAAATAAGACACCCTTTATGGCCAGATCCTCTCTTTTCCTGTTTGGCACGGCCGTGAGTGGCAGCCTTTCCAGCAGCTCCGTGTATGACTTTATATTTCTACGTTTTTCTCTCTCTCTCCGATTACTTCTACCACTTTCTTTTATGTGGACTCGTTTCCTGGACACTTTTTACTACTTGGACATGGATTTTTACACGCCGAGACTCATCTATTCAGGTAGTCAACTTCTAGCGGTGGGAACAAAGGCCCGTGCCGGTGAGGTTCCCAATTTACCCGACAAGGTAAGAAAGTCGTATCATGGCAGCAGAGCCAGCGCTAAGCGGCTAGTGAGGAAGTGGCGATACAAGCCTTCGGTGCCTTCTGTGATCCTGGGAAATGTGAACTCACTACCAAATAAGATCGACGAACTGGCTGCGCTGGTGAAAACTGTCAGGACCTACAGAGAACGCAGTTTGTTGTGTTTTTGTAAAACGTGGCTAACAACCGGCATCCCAGATGCTAGCGTGGAGCTACCCGGGTTTAGCACAGTTAGAGCGGACAGAGACGCAAATACCTGCGTGAAGCGGAAATGAGGAGGACTCGCTCTCTATGTGAATACAAGGTAGTGCAACCCTGGACATATAAATGTCAAAATCTCCACTTGCTGCAGGGACATCAAACTGTTGGCTGTAAGTCTGCGTCCCTATTACTTGCCCAGAGAGTTTGGAAACGTCATTGTTGTTATTGTTTACATCCCTCCTCGAGGGGACGTGGAGATAGCGGGTGACATCATCCACGCCACTGTTGCTAAACTACAAACACAGCACCCCGATGTGCTTGTGCTAATCTCTGGAGACTTTAACCACGTGACGCTGGACAAAACATTACCTGCCTTCTCCCAGTATGTGAATTGTAACACCCGGGAAATAGGACTACTGACCTACTGTATGCAAACATTAAAGGCACATACAGTGTCATCCCGTGGCCTGCGCTTGGGAAAGCAGATCATAACCTGGTTCTGCTTCAGCCTCACTACAAACCAAGAGTAAGGGAGCTACCTACAACCACACACTCATTCAGGAAGTGGACCCCTGAGGCAGAGCAGACTCTGAGAGACTGGTTTGGAACTACGGACTGGGATATCCTGCAGGGATCATATGGTGAGAACATTGAGGAGGTTGTTGACTGAACTACTGACTATATCAACTTCTGTATGGACATTGTAGTTCCAGTAAGAACAGTACGCTGCTATGCTAACAACAAGCCATGGATTACAAGTGACATCAAGGGCCTTTTGAACCAGAAAAAAAGGGTTTTTAAAGGCGATGATCAACATGAGCTCAAGTGTGTGCAGAAGAAACTCTGAGTCTAGCTCAGGAGCAGTACAGGAGAAAGCTGGAGCAGAAGTTGCAGAATAACAGCATGAAGGAAGTGTGGGATGGGATGAAGATCATCACTGGCTGCAGCTCGAAGCGGGGTGCAACCATCGAGAGAGACGTGGAGAGAGCAAACCTGATGAACAACTTCTTTGACCATCCTAACCCACTCTCACCTCAGAGTACTGCACCCTCCACCCATCCTTCTGCTGATACCAGCATAGGAGAGAGTCTCCCCCCACCCACAATTACAGCAGCCCAGGTAAGCAGAGAGCTGAAGAGACTTCGTGTCAGCAAAAAAGTGGGTCCAGATGGAGTATCGCCACGACTGCTGAAGGCCTGTGCATTAGAGCTGGGGAGTCCTCTACAGCGTATCTTCAACCTGAGCCTCAAACAGGGGAGAGTCCCGAGGCTTTGGAAAACATCTTGCATCACCCCAGTCCCAAAGGTATCATGTCCTGGTGAGCTGAATGACTTCAGGCCTGTCGCCCTGACGTCACATGTGAAGACGACCACGGAGTGGCTGCTGCTTCACCACCTGAGGCCACAGGTCCGCCACGCCCTCGACCCTCTGCAGTTCGCATACCAGGAGAAGGTGGGAGCCATCATTTATATGCTACACCAATCCCTCTCCCACTTGGACAGAGGCAGTGGTGCAGTAAGAATTATTTTTCTGGACTGCTCTAACGCCTTCAACACCATCCAACCTCTGCTCCTTAGGGACAAGCTGACAGAGATGGGAGTAGATTCATACCTGGTGGCATGGATCATGGACTGTCTTACAGACAGACCTCAGTATGTGCATCTCGGGAACTGCAGGTCTGACATTGTGGTCAGCAGCACAGGAGCGCCGCAGGGGATTGAACTTTCTCCGGTCCTGTTCAGCCTATATACATCGGACTTCCAATACAACTCAGAGTCCTGCCACATGCAAAAGTTTGCTGCATCAGGAGTGGGCAGGAGGAGGAGTATAGGAACCTAATCAAGGACTTTATTAAATGGTGCAACTCAAACCACCTACAACTGAACACCAGCAAAACCAAGGAGCTGGTGGTGGATTTTAGGAGGCCCAGGCCCCTCAAGGACCCCGTGATCATCAGAGGTGACTGTGTGCAGAGGGTGCAGACCTATAAATACCTGGGAGTGCAGCTGGATGATAAATTGGACTGGACTGCCAATACTGATGCTCTGTGCAAGAGAGGAAAGAGCCAACTATACTTCCTTAGAAGGCTGGCGTCCTTCAACATCTGCAATAAGATGCTGCAGATGTTCTATCAAACGGTTGTGGCGAGTGCCCTCTTCTACGTGGTGGTGGGCTAGGGAGGCAGCATAAAGAAGAGGGACGCCTCATGCCTGGACAAACTGGTGAGGAAGGCAGGCTCTATTGTAGGCATGGAGCTGGACAGTATGACATCTGTGGCAGAGCGATGGGCGCTCAGCAGGCTCCTGTCAATCATGGAGAATCCACTGCATCCACTGAACAGTATCATCTCCAGACACAGGAGCAGCTTCAGCAACAGACTGCTGTCACTGTCCTGCTCCACTGACAGTCTGAGGAGATCGTTCCTCCCCCACACTATGTGACTCTTCAATTCCAACCGAGGGGGTAAACGTTAACATTATACAAAGTTATTGTCTGTTACACCTGCATTTTTATCACTCTTTAATTTAATATTGTTTTTATCAGTATGCTGCTGCTGGAGTATGTGAATTTCCCCTTGGGGATTAATAATGTATGTATGTATGTATGTATGTATCTAGATCCAAGTAAGGCCCTGTTATTTCTCTGTAATGCCTCTCTCATCTGCCATTCTAGAAATTACCTAGCATTCCACCACAATACTTACAAAAACACACACACAAAAGACACAATAAGGTCAGAGTGTGCAAGGGTTAAGTTCCTGATACACCATACCAATTAGGGTTCCATTTTGTACATAAAGGTACAATGAGAAGTCAAGCAAAATGACACCTTTTATTGGCTAACTAAAGATTACAATAAGAAAACTTTCAAGGTGTCATTTCACTTGAATTCTTATTGTATCTATAATGGCTAACACAGTAAAACACCCTACTACTACATACATACATAAAGGTACCAATAAACCATGGTTTTGTCATCTATGCAAGAGAGTTTGCAAAATCTAAGACCAAAGTCACATTTTGTCAGGGTACTGATACACCTGCCCCATGTTAAGAAGATAACTTCTCTGCCTATACTTTATTCTAGGGCGGCACAGTGGCGCAGTGGATTCGTTTCTCGGGTCCTCCCTGCGTGGAGTTTGCATGTTCTCCCCGTGTCTTCGTGGGTTTCCTCCCACAGTCCAAAGTCATGCAGGTTAGATGCACTGGCGATCCTAAATTGTCCCTAGTGTGGGTGTGTGTGTGCACCCTGCGGTGGGCTGCCGCCCTGCCTGGGGTTTGTTCCTGCCTTGTGCCCTGTGTTGGCTGGGACTAGCTCCAGTAGACCCCCGTGACCCTGTAGTTAGGATACAGTGGGTTGGATAATGGATGGATGGATGTACTTTATTCTATAAGTAATCCTGACAAATAGGATTAGTAATAAAAATCTTAATCTAACTGCAAATTTTAAACTACACTGTTCTTTTATATAAATTAGGCATAGAGAACACTAAATGTGACAAGAAAATTTACAAGATTAATCCTAGTATTGGGCGGCATGGTGGGTTAGCGCTGCTGCCTCGCAGTTGGGAGACCTGGGGACCTGGGTTCGATTCCCGGGTCCTCCCCGCGTGGAGTTTGCATGTTCTCCCCGTGTCTGCATGGGTTTCCTCCGGGCGCTCTGGTTTCCTCCCACAGTCCAAAGACATGCAGGTTAGGTGGATTGGCAATTCTAAATTGGCCCTAGTGTGTGCTTGGTGTGCGGGTGTGTTTGTGTGTGTCCTGTGGTGGGTTGGCACCCTGCCCGGGATTGGTTCCTGCCTTGTGCCCTGTGTTGGCTGGGAATGGCTCCAGCAGACGCCCGTGACTCTGTGTTCAGATTCAGCAGGTTGGAAAATGGATGGATGGATCCTAGTATTGCCACCATTGGAACACCTGTATATCACTTTACCTCCATTTATAATACCCTGAATTAAATAAGCAACACATGCAATGAAGTGCACTAAATTATGAAAGAAGAAAACATTTTCATGAATATACACCAGTAATTGTTGATAAAAGTTAAGAATGTCTATTAAAGTTTGGCAGATTATAGTGTTTAATAAACAATTATTCTAAAATTCCCCTATATATTGTATTTTAAAAATGATAAATAAATGCAAGCCTTGTATTTTACCATTTACGTGTGGTTTTAGTTATTTTTTCAGAATATGCTAAAGGCATATTTTTTAAATCATTAAATGTAAAATTTACCTGATTGATTTCACTCTGCTGCTGCAGTGACTGGAGCTCCCTTTCTTCTTTCTGCTGTTGAAGCTGCTTGAACTCTGCTTTTAACTGCTGGTACTTCAGCTCCACCTCTGAAAGCTCCCCCTTTAACCTCTGTTTGACTTCTCCCCTCTCACTTAACTCAGATTGTAGTCTTTGTGTAGAGGCTTCTGCTGATGCAAGGTGAGCCTCCAACTGTCGGATGTTCAACTCATTTTGGTGAATAATGGACTGAAGGCTTTTTTTACTTGTTAACTCTTCATTTAGATGTTCTTCAAGATCCTTGTACTGTTGCTCCTTTTTTGCTAATTTTTCTAATGCACTCTACAGAACAAAAATACATATTGCATATGAATATATTCATGCCCAAACAAATTTAGGATTTTAAGGAATAATCTGCTAAAACTGCATTGAATATTTCTCTTTAATTAACTAAATATATAAAAGTTTACCCTTTTGTAATGAAAGCATACCAAATAAATGACCATGACATCCAAACAGCAGCAAAAAAGGGTGTTTTGTGACTGACTAAAATTTATGTTTTGATGATAACACCACAGGTTACCCACATAAACATGTTACAATCTGTATCAGAATAGGTGAAGTTTTTCCACTTTCAAAGCTTTAATACTTTAATCTTAAAGTAGCCTAGCCAATATCTGCCATGGATTTCTGCTTGAAGTCATCTTTCGTTGAATAATGACATGAAGCTTATCACTATTTCAGCACTTTCAACTTAAAATTACTATTAATAAATGATATGGTATGAAGTTTGAACATTCTCTGTGTCTAATACAATTTTCTCTGTGTCCTGTAGATTCCCCCCACATTTAAATAAAGAACTTCCTGATGATCAGTACTTCCAAACTAGCCAATATGAATAAAGTGAAGGTAACCATGCCTTTGATGAACGTGTACCCTAGCATTAGCTCTTAAACTGTATAAAGCAGTGATCTCAAACTCCAGTCCTGGAGGGCCACAGGTTTTCATTCTACCCCTTTTCTTAATTAGTGACCTGTTTTAGCTGCTAGTTAACTTTTTAAATTAATTTTAATTGACTTATTTTTGAAGACTCAGACCACTCAATTCTTTCGCTTTCCTTAATTAGCAGTCAAAAAATAATGATACAAAATGAGTCAAAACATGACCACCAAACTGTGTCCATCACATAATATCTGAAAATAAAAAAAGATGAAGGTCCACAAAACATTTGAACAGTTCTCTTGCAAATTCACAACAACAAGCCATGGAATTAACCCTTTAACCGCCAACTCCCTAAATATTCCCCACGCCAGGCGAAATCTGAACAATTTTCGTTTTTTTACTTTTTTACATTTTTTTTTACATTTTTTACATTTATTCAAGCAGTATTGACCACTAAATGTTGTGCAAGTTGCCAGTGTATACACGAAATCTATAAATGTAACCTGAATTCTCAGCTAAGCAAAACATCTTGATACCAAACCGTGCCCTTTTCAATGGTAGATACTGTCGAAACTGTAAGCGGCCCTTCCACGACAATAAACTTTCATCAACTGCAACTGACGGTCCTGGCATGTAGGGCAACTGAAATGCTTCAAATAAATGATCAATCAAAGGACGTAGCTTGAACAAGTGGTCGCGGTTTGGATCTTTCTTATCTGGCTCGTTTCTGTTGTCATTCAAATGAAAGAATTTCAGCAGCAAAGAGAATCGGTTACGTGTCATGACAGCTGCAAAAATAGGTGTTGCATACATAGGATCTGTAGACCAGTACATCTCAATATCTGGTTTTCTGATTATTCCCATCAACATCAAAATCCCAATGAATTTTTTCATTTCGTTTTCATCAGTGTCAAACCAAGCACGAACACGGGAATGTGGAGGTAAATTGGGATTTTTCTCAATAAACTGTGCTGCATACAGATTTGTCTGATGAACAAAATGTCTGATCAAATCAGGTGACACAAACAGCTCATAAAACTGCTCAGCAGTGTAATTGTTTACATCAACAATAAAGCCACACGTTCCCTCAAACGAATGCAGAAAAGGTAGTTCACCACGGGCAGCAGCCCAGCTGAGATGCTGGGGATACACCCACTCAGCGCCGTCATCCGATGCCTCTTCATTCACAGTATCATGCAGCGCACGTTGCTGCTCATCACTGTCACTAAAATCTTCTTCAGAACTGCTACAATCATGATCAGAACTGTCCAAAATCGCCTGCAAAGCCTCACTTGAAGTCAGTTTACGTTTCGCCATATTCACAGCTGTTACATGCGAATCACGTCACATGACCGGCCAAAACAACCACAGACTTGTCGAAATACAACGTAGTAAAAATACCCACGCCAAACCGTCAGTTATACTACTTGCCAGGCATTCATATAACCACAGGCAAATGTGCCGGATAATTCCGGCAGTATGGCGTTAGCAATAAAACAACGGTGCCGGATATATCCGGCAGAGGGCGGTTAAGGGGTTAAAGAAAAGGTTTAATTAACAAGAATTGGCTCCTAATTAAGCAACTGGTTGGAGTGAAATTGGTTGGAGTCTGAGGCCCTGACTTAGTTGGTCTTCTGTTGGCCGACTCACTTCACGTTTCACTTCTGTTTGGGTGTCATTTATGGAAGGAAATGAAGCAACTCAGAGGAATGAATGATGTAGAAATCGTGGGAATAAATCCTAAAAAACAAGTCAATCAAAATGAAAGGAAAAGGAATTAATTAGCAACAAAAACAGGTCACCAATTAAGAAAAGGGTTAGAATGAAAACTTGCAGCCATTGTGGCTATCTAGGACCGGAGTTTGAGACCACTGATATAAAGACTGCAAACTCCAATTAAACAGATAAGAAGGAAAAAAGACAAAAATGCTCTACTTTCCAATGTAAAACAACTAAAATACAAAGTATACTATATACTATTAATAAAAACTCAAACAGAATAAAATATGTTATACTTCTATTGCCTACTTACCTGTTTTTCATGTTCTAAGTCATTTAGGGATGTTTGCAGTTTGTTCAGCTCTTTGGTGTAGAGAGCAATTTCCTTAGGGCCCTTTGATAACTCATTCTGTAACTGAGCATTATGCAAAACAGGGGAAAACATAAAATTTCATAAAGATGATGAAAATATACCTAAAATGTCAAAGAATTACTAATCCCAATTTTTACTGAAATCTACTGCGTTTCTCTGAAATTAAACATTTTAATTGCATCCATTTTGACTCTAACCTTTACTAATTTTCAGAAGAAACAAAGACTAGGTTTTACATAATTTGTCCCTAAATTAGGGCTGCAATGATTAGTCGACGTGGATTTTTTATTGTTGATGCGTCTTAAACGGAACCTTCAATGGAGGCTCCAGTCACAAAGAATCACATTGTTTTTTGTAACTGCAATGCACTACATGAACGTCTGGGGGCAGTATCGTTTGTTATTGTTTGTCAAGACTGCACACAGTATACCAACGCAAACATCC
The DNA here is from genome assembly GCF_900747795.2 of Erpetoichthys calabaricus. Classification (NCBI taxonomy): domain Eukaryota; kingdom Metazoa; phylum Chordata; class Cladistia; order Polypteriformes; family Polypteridae; genus Erpetoichthys; species Erpetoichthys calabaricus. The sequence goes on along the minus strand of NC_041394.2, from coordinate 278,048,711 downwards.
TGGAGCTGTGATGCTGCCGCCGTCTCTCAAGAGGTAAGTTTTAGCGAGTAAAGTTAGTGTCACGTGTTAACATTGATGTTTGTGCTATAATGTGTATATCAAGGTGTTGACAATGATAGTTAACCCTTAAACCAACACATACTTGGGGTTTAATGCACCCCTGGACGCCAAATACTTTTTAGCTGCACTTTTTAAGTAAACGTCACAATTCACAAAGAAAATGTGAAATTTTAATGGAACATGTATTTTTTTTCATGCAAAGAGCATCACAAGTACTGCAACATTGATCATTTTACACACTGCAAATCAACTGTAAAAACTATAATTAAAAAAAAAAAACTACTGCAACAATCTATTGTTCAAGGTGCAACGGGCGCCATTAAAATTTCAGTAAATCATGAGCCAACTGTGCTTGAACTGTCTGCATGCGAACACACAGAGGTAAACGCTGATGACTGCAGGCTTGTCTAGTGCAGCAGCTGAATTCCAGAGACAGTGGTGGTGCAGTTCTGCCGGGGCCGGCAGTGGTCATGAGCTGGCTGCTCAACGAATATGCAGCACTGACTGATCAGCTCCGGCATTCTGGCAAATTGCTCTGTGAAGCAAATATAGCCAGTTGCGGGGTTCAATGAATGTACATCGCCAAATATACTTGGCTCCAGCATGCTGGCAAATTGCACTGAGAAACAACTTTAGCCGGTTGCGGAGTTCAATTAATGTACATTGCCGCATATACTCGGCTTCAGTGTGCTTCCAAATTGCACTGGAAACCGACTCTAGCTGGTTGCGGCGTTCAACAAATGTACTTTTCCGAATATACTTGGCTCTGGCATGCTGGCAGTAATTAGCTTGTTACATATTTTAGTCCCGTTATTTTTTTTATTTTGGCATAATATAGTACATGATGTGATAAACTACAACACTTTTCCTTCAGAGAGTGAGGATTAAAACATATTTCTCGGTCTGAAAAATCATTCTTGTGTATTCCTGCTACCTCTACTCCCTCTGAGCGTCTTTTCTCAGCAGCTGGGAACATTGTCTCAAAGAAGAGAGCCAGCCTCACACCAGAGCATGTCGAAATGCTCACGTTCCTGTACTGCAATCAGGAATATATGAACTGAATCTTTTATAAACTGTACATTATTGTTTTACTTGAATTGAAGCTTTATTTAAACTTTTGAACTTTAAGACACACCAGTGGCCATTTTTGGTTAAGTTAAATGCACTTTTTTTGTTTAAAGACTATGTGCACTTTAGTTTGTATTGTTGAATGTATTTCTTTTTTATTGTGATGGTCGCACTAATATAAAACATCTGATTATTTTCAAATTCATGTTTCACTGGTTGTTATTTTAATTTGATTATTATTAATTTTAATTGTGTTAATGCAGAGACATCAGGGTGACTTTCACAGGTGGATAGACGTGAGCAGATGAGGTAAGACATGCACTGGAGCCAAGAACAGGATGTGTAACCACAGGTCGCAGGCATCAAAATAGTCAGGCATGAAATAATCGTGACTAATCAAAAAAAAAAAAAAATTTCGAACAATTAGTCAACTACCAAAATAATCATTAGTTGCAGCTCTACCCTAAATAGATCTATACTTTAATATTTATTTAACAAAATCTCTACTATTATTGAACTAAACATGAAATATTTGAATTAGAATTTACTATTTTGAGTACTGAATATCACGTCCATTTTACAGAGTACTACTTAATAATCTTTCAAATAGCTGTTCCTACATGTTTTGTCCTAATCTCGGATTAGACAGTACACTCCTTAGAAGCTGTAACAAAAAATGAAACACAGTAATTCATTGAGGAAACAACTGACCTGCCTGATGAAAGAGTCAATGTTTTCCCCTTTTGTAGGCTGCCTCAACAAAAGCTGTAGTCTAATGCTAAAGGCACTTATCTTTACACAATATTATTCTGTCTAGGTTTTGCATACAGTGTGTGTTTTGCTAGGACTATTTTAAGAAGCTCTGGATAGTCAGGAGACTAGGGGACAGGTGTTGATATGAACAAAATGATACCACACCTATTAAGACTAATGGAATGAACATCACTGTTTGAATATACAGTAATCCCTCCTCCATCGCGGGGGTTGCGTTCCAGAGCCACCCGCGAAATAAGAAAATCCGCGAAGTAGAAACCATATGTTTATATGGTTATTTTTATATTGTCATGCTTGGGTCACAGATTTACACAGAAACACAGGAGGTTGTAGAGAGACAGGAACGTTATTCAAACACTGCAAACAAACATTTGTCTCTTTTTCAAAAGTTTAAACTGTGTTCCATGACAAGACAGAGATGACAGTTCCGTCTCACAATTAAAAGAATGCAAACATATCTTCCTCTTCAAAGGAGTGCGTGTCAGGAGCACAGGCTTTCAGAGAGATAGAGAGAAAACCAAACAAATCAACAGGGCTGTTTGTCTTTTAAGTATGCGAAGCACCGCGGCACAAAGCTGTTGAAGGCGGCAGCTCACACGCCCTGCGTCAGGAGCAGGGAGGGAGAGAGAGAGAGAGAGAGAGAGAGAGAGAGAGAGAGAGAGAGAGAGAGAGAGAGAGAGAGAGATAGAGAGAGACAGAGTTTGTTTTTCAAACAAAAATCAATACGTGCCCTTCGAGCTTTTAAGTATGCGAAGCACCGTGCAGCATGTCATTTCAGGAAGCAGCTGCACAAAAGATAGCAACGTGAAGATAATCTTTCAGCATTTTTAGACGAGCGTCCGTATCGTCTAGGTGTGGGAACAGCCCCCCTGCTCAATCCCCCTACGTCAGGATCAGAGAAAGTCAGCGCAAGACAGAGAGAAAAGTAATCTGGGTAGCCTCTCAGCCATCTGCCAATAGCGTCCCTTGTATGAAATCAACTGGACAAACCAACTGAGGAAGCATGTACCAGAAATTAAAAGACCCATTGTCCGCAGAAATCCGCGAACCAGCAAAAAATCCGTGATATATATTTAAATATGCTTACGTATAAAATCCGCGATGGAGTGAAGCCGCGAAAGGCGAAGCGCGATATAGCGAGGGATTACTGTAATTCTTACTCAAAGGCATGCACTGACTTTAAATTCTAAAAGAATAGTCTTTTTTTTCCCAAAGACATATCTATAGCACTGCCTCTCAAACATTCCTGACTCAGTATAAAATAATGTATTGCACAGGAAAAACTAAACACAAGACGCTACAAAAAAATAGAAAAAGTAAATTTTTTACATTAATCTCAATATGTAAATGTTTTTTATAAGACAGGTGAAAGTGGCGAATACTTCTATCATCCAAAAAGCCACCATCATCAATACCAAAAACTGTAAATTACTCTCTGTTGCTCTAGCCAGAAATAATCATGCACAAGTAAGCTCAGGTTAGACTTTCACATCATATCACAGACAATGTCTGCCTTCCATCTTTTCCAGTAATACACTATAGCAAGAACATGAGCATGAACTACAGCTTTTAGTTTACAAGAAGAGTCTTCTCAGATGGTCCTTAATCTCAGTGTGCTGCAATTTTCACATATAAAAAGGCAAAGTTTTCAAAGACTGTTCACTTTGTAAAAATATTTATGAAACAGAAATAATTTCCAAAATGCACAAACATAAAGAGAATAGTACTGCATGCCTCATAAAAAATGGCATTTTAAATATTAACTTTTCCTTGTTTGAGAATTTAAATAAGTCAGTTTCTGTCCATCTGGCAATTTATACTCTTTTTGGTATATTCAGTGTTTACATCTGCAATGTGTGCTATTTAATAGAATTTATGATGTACTAAGTAATAAAACAAACTGCATTTTTCATTCCAACAGACAGTGCATCACAAACATTAGCACTGTTGTTGTGGATCCTATAGCAAATGCTGAATAACCGAGACAACAGACAGAGAAACACTATAACTTAATAAAGGAAAATTTGAACTGGAAAAAAATGAATTGCTACAATTAAAGAAGGCTTGCCTCCACTGCCTGGGTAATTCATTGAGAAGGATCTACTGTAACTGCAGCTTGCATCCACCAACGTCATTCTTGGCACACCCTTTGATATCACTCATTACCTGCCTGCCAACATCCCTTAGAACAGAGGTTCTCAAACTTATTTTGTCTACCGTCCACTTTGAGAATCAATTATTTTCTAGCGCCCCCCAAAATTTTTAACTTTACCACATCTTAAAAATCACAAAAATTTCTCATCTTTAATAAACCTCATGTATGACAAAAATAGTGCTTCATTAGTTGGTAAAGTGGACTCATCCAACTGAATTGAGAATTGACTAGTCTTCAGATGATTGCACAATGAGTCTTCAATATTTTCAGCCATTTCATCAATTCGTCTTTGCACAGAACTATTGCTCAAAGGAATTTTTCGAATAATATCTGCCGCTGGTTTATGGAGCACAGTAGTTATTACTTCTTTTATTGCCGGTAAAATTAACTCTTCTCCAATAGTGTGTGGTTTGCCTGTTTGAGCAATTAACAAAGAGATATTGTACGAGGCTCGAAGTCCGTCATCGTCTTGCTTAGAAGCCGGTGAAAAAAGTTTTGATACAGTTGGCTGAGCTATGTACTTCTTTTCCAGGTCTTGAAAATAGGCCACATTTTTTTCTTTCTTATCTGGATGCATTTTATTCAAATGATCTTGTAGCCTAGAAGGCTTCATCGCTTCATTCGAAAATGTTTTTTGACAAAGAAGGCACATAGGCGAAGATGGATTTGTGGGATTTTCAACAAATCCGTATTTAATATATTCTGCACTGTATTGCCGTCTCTTCTTTTTTGCTTCCTACATGGTTTTGTCTTTACAAATACGTGAGTTAAGTATCGAGCTTAAAAAACTTTCTAACGATTGCGCGCGAAAACGCTAATGAAAATAAAAGAAGTATTACACGCTCTTATATAGGATTAAAATACAGCACACACCGACAGGAATAAGACAAACATGCACAAACTCGTTTACCTCATTCGACAGAATTCGTACTGAGCAAGTTAGAACGGTAACCATCATTTTTATCGAAAATAAAAAATATAGAAAATAAATATCAAATTAAAAAATGTCGAAATTTTAGTATAAATAAAAAATTGGTTTAGGGGTTAAGGCTAGGGCTAAGATTAATGTTTTATTTATACGAAAATTTCGACATTTTTTAATTCGATATTTTTTATTTTCTATATTTTTTATTTTCGATAAAAACGACCGGAATCAGTTAGAACAAGTATCGATGATCCGGCCGCTTGATACAGGATTGCACAAATCGCGTCGTTTAATAAAAACTTGTTAAAACTTGATTACTCATGGGCTACCTACGAAAGCCATGATAAATTATTTATATTTATACAATCAAACAGGACAGGAATAAGAACGAAATAAATCAATGTAGTATAGTAGGTAGGTTTTGATTTTAGTTTAAATTTTAAAATATTAGAAAAAAAACCACAAATCAGCCATCGCCCCCCTAAACCGCTTCAACACCCCCCAATTTTCTCTGGGCCCTTTAACGCCCCCCTGGATGCCTTCAGCGCCCACAAGGGGGCGTTATCGCCCACTTTGAGAAAGACTGCCTTAGAACATGCAGGACAACATTACTCATGACATGCCCATTGACTTTACTATTAAAAGATTAAATTAATGCCAGTCAGCTCACAAAGTAGACTTTAAAAATTTAAAAACACACGAACAATAAAAAGCTTGACATTTGTGAAACAGACACAGTGTTTTACCTCAGATTTCAGCTAGTCCATAGAAAGCAGAAGTAAGAAAGCAAAGTAACATATGAGTGTAAAAGGAAAGGAAATAATCAGTGTAAACATCACAATATGAGACCATTGTCAAGGTTAATCTAAAACAAAATTAAGACTGTTATAATGACTGGCATATGTCCACAAATGAATAGAATCATTTAAAATTGTATAATTCTATAAACATACCTCTGTAATGTTTAGATGTCCACCCCTAGATATCTGAAAATCTATGGCATATGTATTGGAGCATAAAAGAAAAATAATAGTTTCTGTACTAAACAATTTTCAGACAGTATCACTGTATTATGGACACACAATATTCCTCAAAAGGGTATATACATAAAAAAATTATCAAGGACATACCAAAAAAACTACTTTACATAAAGCTATTTTACATTTAATTTTTACCAGAATGAGTAAGTTTAATTACTACCAATTCCAAATTATACCTCCTCATCAGAAAGATCTCTGTAGTCACAGCCCACAGCACTGATTGTTCTATTGATTTCCTGACCCACCCTAAATAAAAGATGAAAACACCTACACCTCTGACAAGCAAGATGAAAAAAGCAGTTCCATATTGCACACAGGAAATAATTAAAAGCAACTTGTGCAACATAGAAGCTTTTTCTGAAAGTATACTGCCCTCCATAACTATTGTGACAGTTAAGTCAAATAACCATTTCTGCTAAGTACACAAGCAATTCAAATTTGACATAAGGTGATGAAACAGAAATGATTTTTTCATAATACATTTGAATTGTTCCCTATTTATAAAATAGAAATACTAATTTGAGTGTACAAATGCAGAACTCCAGACAGTTTCCAGTTTACCTCATTTTTTAGTCTCTCCGATTCTTCTTCCCTTTCTCGTGTCATTTTATCCATTAATGTCTGAACCTGGACTAGCTCTTTCTTTAAAACATCCACATCTTCAACACCAGGTCTCTGAAGCTGTTAAATCAACACAAAAAAGATAACAAGTACACTCCACTTATGCTGATGTTAAATTCATAAAAAATACAGCAGTCTTTCATAATCCACAAAGGGTTAGGCATCCTTGGGAAATTAGTATAGAAAATACAATTATAAAAGCCTATTCTATATAAATGATATTCTATATAAACATAACTTCTGATACTGTCCACAATCAATAAATCCATCAATTAAATGTGATTATCAGGGAAAGCTCAAGGGACACATAAAGAACATTTCCAAAATGGCATGTCATACAGCAACTCTGACTGAGGCTTTTCCGACCTTGACATTTTAACCATTAAGTCAAAGTAGCTTTTGTAAATCACTAATGAAATGGGTTGTCTTTGCTATCTCTATTACCTATAGTTAGGGCTTGGTAACCTACCTTACGTATTCTTAGACAGGAATTGATGGCAGTACATTCAAGGGCACAATATCTCAAACAACCATAATCATTTAACACCATGAAAATAAACAGATTTGCCTATTTTTTTTACCAACTCAGTCTTGAGATTCTCCTTCTCTGCTCTTTCCTGCTGTAGCTCATGAGACAGAGTTTTAATCCGTTGATCAGATGCCTCTCGTAAACTTTTCTCTTCATCATATTTGGATTTAATATCTATAACAACAGAAAAATGTAAGCCTTCCTCATCTGTACTAAACTAAAAATAAAACTAGACATTTGCAAAGTAGTTAAGGTTTAAGTCATACTTGCCTACAATCTCAGTTGCCAGCTGTGCAGCTTTTTGCTCAAATAAATCTTTCATCTGCTTAATGTTGAATGTCTCAGCTTCTGCTTCTTGCAACCTAAATTCTAAGGCCTGCAGCTCTAAAAATAAAGATTTAAAATAACAACAATGCAGTCAAATACTGTACCAACATTTGTAAGGAACACCATGCTTATTAATAAGCAATGAATCATTATCAAGTATTTTATAACACAAATACATTTTAAAGCCAAACAATAAATGTAAATGCTGTAGGCAACTGTATTTTCATGTGGGACTGTATTTTCATAACCTGTTTAAAAAGAGTCTTCATTCAGTCAGTCACTTTTCTTAGAAAATTCAGGATCCAAAATAGGTTGCAGTACAGATTGCAAGTAAAGAAATCTTAATTAAATAGTTCCTGATTTTCACACAGAAAAAGGTGTAATTTTGCCTCACTTCTTATTGCACACAGTAAAAGACAAAAACAGCCGTACATATACATACAACAGGGCAGTTTGGTGAAGTTACTGTTGAGTAGAAGATGCACCTCTCTCTGACATTCTTATTTCAAGACTCCTGTCTTCGGTTCAAAAAGTCCTTCCCAAGAGTCTTTAGGATTTATATTTATGTGTGCTCTGATAATCCCAGAAGTAACTATTTAACTTTTTTTTTTTTTTTTTTTAGCAAAAAAGCATTGGTTTTGAGCAAGCAATTGGATAACCGACATGTGGATTATGTACCATGGGTAATGGAAGATTTTTTTTCCCAATGAATGCTTTTCACATCATTTGCCATTATACTGCACTGGTCAATATTGTCTTCTGTTACGTCAAACTTTTTTCCATTCTTCATGAAAACATGAGATTAAAAAATCGTCTTGGCTACCACTACAAAGTACAATGGGTAAATAATATATAAACATATAGTTCTGAGTATTCCTTTAATAATGTACAGATAAAGGATGGAGTATAATAAAATTCCTAAGATGTTGAAAGTTTCCTGGAGGAATCTTCATTATAAAGTGTAAAGAATTAGGGCATGAATGAGAACATTTTGATAAATTATTTGGGTAAATATTAAAATGATTGATTAGCTTAGCTGAACATTATGGCATGTAAATTACACTGGGAACTCTATCTATGGTTTATTTTGAAAGTCTATTGCCTAAACTTAATAGTGTTATAAAGACATTGAAAATCACGTTAAAAATGGTGATTTTAAATTCACCAAAATAAACCAATCTTGCACATGGCATTTATTTTTCATTATAGTTAATGCATTGTTGCTATAGGACAAAGTAAACTGACATTTACAACAAACACAAAAGTGAATGTGCACCCAGAATTTTTAATAGACAATTTTACAAAGAGGATTCTAAATAATTCAGCTTTGGCTTGAGTCTGCAGTCAAATAGTATTGCTTAAGACAGTGCCATGAGGGGCAGCGTTTTATCCCATTAAATCAATATGAGTAAATAATGACTAATCATGAGTTATAGGATGATAATAGGGCTTGGAAAAGCCCCTTGAGGCATTCCTTGTGTGATTTTGGGATATACAAGAAATAAATTGTTGTTGTTGATATGTAGTAGCTTCAAAAGCACAGTAGTAGATTTCTCATCAAATGCAGGACTTACTGGTCCAGGAAGGAATTTGAGATTTTTGTTAAATAATGTCTAATCATGAGTTATAGGATGATAATAGGGCTTGGAAAAGCCCCTTGAGGCATTCCTTGTGTGATTTTGGGATATACAAGAAATAAATTGTTGTTGTTGATATGTAGTAGCTTCAAAAGCACAGTAGTAGATTTCTCATCAAATGCAGGACTTACTGGTCCAGGAAGGAATTTGAGATTTTTGTTAAATAATGTCTCTACACTTAGACTATTTTTTTTGGAAGCATTTGTGCCATCAAATTAAAAAGAAAAATTTGGGCCACAGTCAAAAATTTAGTGGCACTGTCAAAGTGCAATTTTCTGATGCACTCTAATATAAATGCATCACTTATTAAGCAGATATACTGGTACTTCACCTGTGTACAAACAGCAACAAAATATTGGATTAACAAATTAAGGCAGTGATGCAGAATTCTGAAATATTTTGCAAAATACGTTATAATAACTACAGAAGAATAGACTGCGGATGTTAGACATCTCTATTTTTTTTAAACACGTTTTTCCCCACTTTAATATTTTCAGGGCTTCTGACTAATTAACCAGATGAGTAATTCCTTTAAATTGTAACGTGATGTGTGAAAAACAAAAACACTTAATGTGTTTGGCTCAGCTTCTTAAATGTTTGGTACAGAAAAAAACACAGTAACAAGGAAAACTGTTTTACATTTTGCATGGTAAAACATGCACAGTCATTCATTAACTCATCCCAGTAATATAAATGGAACAAAATAGAACAATCTTTTGAAAAAAAATTATTTCAGTCTCCTCTCTTCTCATATTCATACAGATTTACAATACTGTCCCACACTGTACACACCATTCTGTGGTATTAATTTTAGTTGTACAGGGTTTGCAGAGTAGTCTTCTGGAATATTTTAATGAAGACTGTCAGTACTATGGGTTGATTCAAATTTGGTCAATCTTAATGAGATTCAATGTTAAACTTAATCTTTGTCAGTGAGCTTCGTCAGTTGTCAGGGTTATTTGCCTGCTTGCAGCTGACTGTATAGTCTAGGCTGATCATATTTTCTTCTTTAAAAATAACAAAAAGAGTGGACAGAGTAATGGGGGTGTTACTAAAGACTGATGGACATGTATTATACATGTATATACTTTGTGTATGCATGGTTTATTTCATAATTAATCCAGTCAATGCACAAGGATATTTCTGCAAAACATGTTTTTACTGTTCACTACCTATTAAACATCATTTATATTATGGAACAGTGCTCAGCTCCTCTGAAAAAGTGAGAACTAACATAGGGATCAAAGTGGTTCATCTGCTTATTGTTTCACGGAAATATTTTTTACTGATCCAGTGCTGTGGCCAGAGTTGAGCAGAACTGGGACTCTTTCTGTGTGGAAATGGTCAAGAGTGCATAAGCCCCTTTAAAAAGCAGGAGATAGCAGACTTAAAATGACTAGCTCCATGTTAGAAAATGCATATGAATAACTGGCAACAGAAGTACTGTATATGTCAATAAAATTTTATTGTCAATTGATGATGCTGAAGAATTGTTTCAGTCCTAGAAATAAAATAACACCCTGAGTACGTCTAGACCATACCATCATTCTAAACTGAAAAGCAAATTACAAGAATGCTGTTCATTAAACAACTAAAAAAGACAGGACTTCAGCCAATGGCTACATCTGTAGCATTAAACAGTAACAACATAACTCACGCATGTAATAAACAGCACAGAAGACTCAGATAACAAATGACAAAACATACTGTATACTGACACACAAAAAAATAAAACCCAACCTACTATAATAAAAACAAAAATATACTATATTGTAAGGGTTTATTTTAATTTTGGTCACCACAAAGTTATCATGAAGCTCTTTTTACAACATTTTTGGTATACTTGTTTCGTATGCCAGTTTTTTTTTTTTGTTTTTTTTTAAATTTGGAGTAGAGAAAAGCATGTGCCTATTTGGTAAATAATAAGTCTCTATTTTTTCATGAAATAGAGTATAACTGTCAGCAGCACTATAGCCACAGCACCTATTTGAAGTTCACATATTTTAAGCCGGGCGGCACAGTGGCGCAGTGGTAGCGGTGCTGCCTCACAGTTAGGAGACCCGGGTTCGCTTCCCGGGTCCTCCCTGCATGGAGTTTGCATGTTCTCCCTGTGTCTGCATGGGTTTCCTCCCACAGTCCAAAGACATGCAGGTTAGGTGGATTGGCGATTCTAAATTGACCCTAGTGTGTGCTTGGTGTTTGTGTGTGTCCTGCGGTGGGTTGGCACCCTGCCCGGGATTGGTTCCGGCCTTGTGCCCTGTGTTGGCTGGGATTGGCTCCAGCAGACCCCCGTGACCCTGTGTTCGGATTCAGCGGGTTGGAAAATGGATGGATGGATGGATGGATATTTTAAGCCTGTCCAGTTGTATTACTGGGGTGGAGATTTCAAAAGTCAATCATTGGGCTAAATAAAGATAATGACTTACATATTTTCATTTTGTAATTTTGCTCTTTTTAGCCATCCACTTGAGAGAAAAATGTTTATAAAAACAACTATAAGAAAATCACATATAATAAATTACTAGGTAGTTTGTGGCAGTGACATATTTTTATAAGAGGGATGCAATACATATCTTGTATATATGTATAGATGTGATATTGTCAACTAGAACCTGGAACTCAGTAGGTCTTTTTTTCAGTTTCAGCTAACCTAAACTTAAAATTTAAACTTCTGGCAGTTTACTGCTTACCTTTTCAACATTTATTCATTCATTGCATTACAACTGATTAAATTTGAAGAAAAAATGAAAAATCTGAAGTGTTCTAAAACTTTTGATCAGTAGTGTATAAATATTAAAAATTAAACATACTTAAATATTAAAAATCAGTTCAAAAAGTAGTGTCCAGGAAAAAGATTTCAATAAAAGTCTGGACACATAGTTATTTGTGGTCAATTTTGTCGTGATTTTATCTGCAAATTAGGTAGACATTTATATATTTAAAAAATTTAAAAAATAATAGAAGTTTACTATTAAAATAAAATAATAATTAAACATGAGAAAGCATGACCGTAGGTGGATATTTACTAGTTGCACAGAGTTTAAATGCATCTTTGTCCAAGAAAACAATGGTAGTGAATTTGTTACATATGCAAACAAGTTTGTGGTAAATGTAATCAGTACAATTTTCTTAAGACATGAAAGGTACTTACATGTCAGGAAGCAAAAAAACAGAAAACATAATTAAAAAAAAAACATGAACAGGAGGAAAAGAAGAAGCAGGACAGTGGTAAGTAGTAGAGAACCTGTAATGTTGATTTCAATTAAGTATGTTCATATAGGAGCTTCTTACACGAACAGCATCAGAAGAGAATACCCATTAACTTATCTGGAGCGAAAAAGTAACCAATTCAGTCAGTAAAGCAAAAATTATAGTTGGAATGAAAGCCGACACCTGACTAGGAAAAGAAACCAATGGCCAAAGTTGTATTATTAACCAGCGGTAAAAGCTTGAACACAAGTTTAAGAACAAGCGAAAGGCACAGAAGCAACTGAAAACACCTAGGCAATTATGAACACAGCACTAAATAATACATTTTAATTTGTTTTCTGTCTGTCAATGGCACCTTTATATGTTATGTATCCTGAAACATGAACAGCTTAGGCTTTCCAGGCAGTAGTCAAGATAGTGTCACGTGTCAATAATGTATAGTTAACTTAAGAGTTAGTCAGGAATATACTTGCTTAGGAGGACTACGTTAAGAACTTAGGGATCCCATTAAGTGACATGGATGGGGGGAAAAAAATTGGATAAAAAAAAAAAAACTGAAAAAAGAGAAAAAGCTGGGTGTTAAAAGTGGGTCTGGGTGCTTATGACAATTACAATCACAGCTCCAGTCATTCATTCTCTTAGCAGATGTAGTGTTTTAGTCAACTGGACATTTGACTGTGCTTTGAGAATATCAAAGACTGATAGTATTGCACTACGCTTCCTACTGAATCTTCCTATCACAGCTACCTCTGGTGAGAAAAGTTTTTCATTTTTGAAGCTGATTCAATTTTACTTGAGGTCTATCGTGTACCAGGAGAGGCTGTCAGCTCTAGTTCTTCTTTCAATAGAGTGCAATGTTCGAAGGTCTTTGGACCTGTAAAACATAATGGCTGCATTGACTGTTACAAACAGCAATTCTGTTACAGTTATACCTTAATGCGACTTTTTTTCTTCCGTTTTCATTATGTGCCCTTTTTAAATTTTTTTTAATATTATGATGTGGAATTTGTATTTATTTTTATTACAATGTGTAATGTACATTTATGTTGCACTTTATTTACTTTTTTACTTATTTAGATTTTTTAAAAAGTGCTTTATTCTATTATTACTGTTTTTCTATTTTCCCTACAAATGTTGCTTTCATTGGGTGATTTTATTTATATAATCTGTTTTTCAACAAAATTAAAATAAAGGATTTGTCTTCATTAAATTATTGCAGTTAATCTTATTAATTTAGATATTGCGCTAAAGTAATGGTAATACATTTTACCATGTCTTAAGGAGTAGGAGTTGGAGGGCACCATGGAGTTTTTTTTGCTTGGAGCCCCCAAAGTCCTTAGAATTGCCTCTGAACTCTGTTGGAATAACTGTGTACTTTGTTGTTTCCTATAGTTTCCGGAGCATTATTGTAATAAGGTAGTTACATCTCTTACCAGGGTCACTCAAGCATCTTACATTGGTAATTATATAGGGCAATTAAGTATATTATGGCTGTCAAACTGTCGAGTAATAAAGTCACCCAGCCTGTGCTACCTTTCTACTTTTTTTTTTTTTGAATATTTCATACATTTCTTGGTTATTTCTTCTGGAAATACAGGTAAAATTCCATTACAACGAACTTCCAGGGACCTAAAAAATATTTTGTTATTGTGAAGTGGTGTGGTGGCTCTGAGGCTAGGGATCTGCACTGGCAATCGGAAGGTTGCTGGTTCGAATCCCATAAAATGCCAAAAGGGACTCTGCTCTGTTGGGCCCTTGAGCAAGGCACTTAACCTGCAATTGCTAAGCGCTTTGAGTAGTGAGAAAAGTGCTATATAAATGCAAAATATTATTATTTAAAAAAAAATTATTAATTATTATTATGAAAATTTTGTTGTAATGAGTTTCTATATTTGTAACTATAGTTCTGCTTTTCTTAACTTGCGTCCAGGCATCTGCAATCATTTCAATAGCTTCTTTCACTTTAATTTTAATCTTCTCCTGTCTACAAGTTATGCTGGCGAGAATTTTTCTCAGCATTTCCTTGCGATAATACTCTTTCAGGGTGCGAATGATGCCCAAATCCAATGGCTGAAGCACTGCCGTGCAATTGGCTGGGAGGAATTCAACGCAAACATTATCTAAATGCGGAAGCATGTTGTGGGCAGCACAGTTATCAATCAGAAGCTGAATCATCCTTTTCTTCTTCTTCATATTGTGAGGTTTCTGAACTCTTTTGAGATCCCCCTCACCCAACAGGAACGTCACGCTGAAGTGTGTCCCGAAGCGTGATTGCCACGTCTGTGGAGGATTGTTTGTCCATTGCCAGGGCAGGGCAACAGCAGGCTCACAGCGGTGCAGTGAGGCGCCACAGAAGCGAATCCTAAAAGATTGGGGTCGTGCTATAAGTCCCTGTCTTACACCCCAAAACACGAGGCTGAGTCTCAGTACTTTAGCAAAACCAGCTGTATTCAGCTTGAAACAGGAACAGCATGGTTATTTATTGCAGCGGGATCTGCCACTTTCCTATTAACAGACAGCAGTCAGGCAGGGTAGTGGCCAGGTTAATGGCCAAGTAACTATGTTCACTGCATTTGCAATGTTCCTTGCATCACCCAACGAGTTTGCTTTGGCAGAGATGTAACAGAGCTGTGAGCCTGCTGTTGCCCCGGCAACATATAAACAGTCTTCCAAAGACACGGAGATCGCACTTCGGGAAGCTCTTCGGCGTGTTATCCAGTTGTGGGAGGTCCCAAGAGAGTTTAGAAACCTCACATTTTCTTGAATGAGTGCCGCATTAATAGGAATGTTTCTTGAATGAGCATCACCGAACCACATAAAAACTGCTTATTCGATGTCTTCAAATGTAGCAGTCAGCATACATTTGCAACCCGATATTTTTCTTCTTTTTTTGCTCGATCTTTCAAGAAAGCTGAGTGTCGATGGCGAAATTCCGAATTTACTGGCAACGTCTTTTTTCTTTTTGCCGCGATCAAAAGCTGCAAAAATGTTAAGTTTTTTTTTCTAACATGAACTGTTATTGTTTTTTTCGTGTCTACTGTTTCTATAGGCAGAAATAAAATAAGATTCACAGTTGAATTGGCCACTACTGAGTCCTGCCTTTTACACCACTAAAAGTCTTTGTGATGTGGTGAAGAACACTTTACAGAGTTATTCAACTCTCCCTTCATCAATACAAGATCTTGGTGAAAAATGAATGCAAGTTGTAAATGAGAAATCATTTATGACTTTGATCAAAAATTCTGTTAAAAATCACACCATCTCTATTTTCAGCAGTAAACACTTGTAACCTTTCAGTTAATTTCCATTGTATTTTATGTAGAGTAAAACTGCAAAGTACACATAATTTATTCACAACATATCACAAACAGTGAAGGGAAACAGAAATCAGCATGTGCAAACAACTTTTTAAATCTTCTTCATTATTCTTGAAGTAGTGAAAAGCATAATGATTTTAAATTGCTCCAACAGACCAATTTAAAATTTACCTGTTGAAGAAGTCACTCCATCAGTTTGTGGAGCCTAAAAAAAATCCACAAAAAAAAAGGAAAAAAAAAGAAAAAAAATAAACAATTTGGAATGGTCAAAAGTTAAAATGACATGTAAACAGCCTGGGATTTTAATAATTCCTTGACATTATTAACAATATAAAACATCAATCCACATTTCACGAAAAACAATGTTGCATTAAAAATTAAATGATTAAGGTTGAAAACACATGTAATGTGTCATATAACTTGTAATATTTAACTACATTTATTTACATTTCAGGGAAGTAAGAAAAATTGGTAGAAAGCCATTATTGATTAACTATGTTTGGTTCAGGTTAAATCATCCATCCATTTTGTCATTTTCTGAACCTGCTTTTTCATTACAGTGTACAGAAGGGGTGGACAAAAAACAGTCTACATATTTCTGCAAGAAGCCCACGGCTATTCAGGTCCTTATGGTGTTCTTAACAAGCATGGTGTAAGCATAATATGTTGCCATGACCAGGTGTCATCCACATAATAATTCTAAACAAAGTTTTTATTCAATGACTAGGGTCAGTGCACAATACTTAAGGTTGTATGCTTTAACTGTTTGCTTGACTTTGTCTAGCAAGTAAGCTTTTAAAGAACATGAATTTGGGCATGGCTGATTTTATCAGCAACCCCACTAACGGAGGAGCTTCAGTTGTGACTGCAGGTCTCTGCAATAATCAGTATCAGTATCTATATCACCATTTAGAAAAGTGAAAGAAGTCAGACAGAATGAGAAATATTTTCCGGTAGCAGACTGGCAGAAATATATTATTTCAGTACTTTAGTACTTGTGTGTTTGGTGAGAAAAGGAGTATTATGCATTCACTGACAATGGCCATGCCTTCAGGGAATGTTTTTCTACATGCTTCATCCCAGAGTTAGAAGAGGCAGGTAAGTTAAAGGCTCTTGAGGCGAGATCATTTAAATTTTGGTATAGAGCTGTTAATTTTTCTTTTTCACCATTTTTGAAACTTCACAATAATCTGAGTCGACTGCAACAAGCAAACCTGTTCATGATCAAAATAAAAAAAGGAAAAAAAAAAAAAAAAAAAAAAAAATCAGTATTCAGACAGAAGTAAGGCCTTTGACAAATTTGCACTTCAGGTTGCCATCCTTCATTGTGAATTTGCATTTCACTTTCAGGACTTAGGTGCTGTGAGACAGTTTTTGCAATTGTTTCATCCAGTTTTGCTATCAATGTCGTCAATGTTCCAGAGTCCTGCATCTGAAAGTAACTGAACTCCAGTGTAATTGTGGACTTAAAAATACATTTACCCAAGTTTCTTTTCTTGATTTCTAGTGGCTGTATGTACCTCAGGATTTATTTACAAAGCTTTGCAAACATGCGGCGTTATTCAGTAGCACATAGAATTGTGAGTAGGTCTTTTCACAAAAGAAAATTACTAAAAGCAAGTATAAAAGTAAACTAGTAGATACAGATCTTTGGAATGAACTAATTGTTGTTGTAACTAGATTCTCAGTTGATAAGCAATGTGCTTTAAAATTGCTCTCTTACTGGTGTTCAAGCATTGCTATTTATAGTTTTTAATTAAAAAAAACAAACTTTACAATAAACAATTTCTTGGGCCAACTATTTTTAAAGTTAATGGGTTCATAGTAACACCTAGATTTCATATATGTCCTCTGTTAAAGTCATTATTGACAATTCAGCTTGTCACCAGAGAAGTTTCCCCAGTCCTGATGTAGAAGAAAGACTGAACTTTCAGATCATGAGAAGAAATGAACAAGGCAGGCCTTATCAGAGAGCACATTCACTCACAATGTAATTATTCAGAGTCAACAATCAAAATAGCAGTACGTGTTTAACCGTGGACAGGAAATAGGTGACTTTAGGCTATTCCTAGTGACCCTAAACACAGAAGGCTCCTGTTACAGTCATGCAAAAATCACACCCTAAGTTATGTTATATAATGGATACTGCTCCTCCACGCTTTCAAGTCAACATCAGTTATGCCCTGTTTATTGTTATAAGTACTGTAGGCTCTCATTTTTAATTATCATTCAATCATTGAATTATTCTTCTTGGCCCTTATGCTTCCTCTCTTTTTCATGAATTCTGCCTTTTACATCTTTTACATTATTTGACACTTTCCAACTATAACTCAGCTTGCACTTAAACAACAAATCTTTAAACACCAGACACAAAGGGCTATGATGCGAGGATCTTTTTAAGAAGTAGGTGATGTTACAAGGGGTGTCCCAAATGAATCGGTGTTGGAGCCACACAAAGTATTCACAGTGCATCACTTTTTCCACATTTTGTTATGTTAGTTACAGCCTTATTCCAAAATGGATTAAATTAATTTTTTTCCTCAGAATTCTACACACAACACCCCATAATGACAACATGAAAAGTTTGAGATTTTTGCAAATTTATTAAAAAAATTGAGAAAGCACATGTACATAAGTATTCACAGCCTATGCCATGAAGTTCAAAACTGAGCTCAGGTGCATCCTGTTGCCCCTGATCATCCTTGAGATGTTTCTGCAGCTTAACTGGAGTCCACCTGTGGTAAATTCAGTTGATTGGACATGATTTGGAAAGGCACACACCTGTCTATATAAGGTCCCACAGTTGACAGTTCATGTCAGAGCACAAACCAAGCATGAACTATCTATCTATCTATCTATCTGAAGTCAAAGGAATTGTCTGTAGACCTCCGAGACAGGATTGTCTTGAGGCACAAATCTGGGGAAGGTTACAGAAAAATTTCTGCTGCTTTGAAGCTCCCAATGAGCACAGTGGCCTCCATCATCCGTAAGTGGAAGAAGTTCGAAACCACCAGGACTCCTCCTAGAGCTGGCCGGCCATCTAAATTGAGCGATCGGGGGAGAAGGGCCTTAGTCAGGGAGGTGACCAAGAACCCGATGGTCACTCTGTCAGAGCTCCAGAGGTCCTCTGTGGAGAGAGGAGAACCTTCCAGAAGGACAACCATCTCTGCAGCAATCCACCAATCAGGCCTGTATGGTAGAGTGGCCAGACGGAAGCCACTCCTTAGTAAAAGGCACATGGCAGCCCGCCTGGAGTTTGCCAAAAGGCACCTGAAGGACTCTCAGACCATGAGAAAGAAAATTATTTGGTCTGATGCGACAAAGATTGAACTCTCTGGTGTGAATGCCAGGCGTCACGTTTGGAGGAAACCAGGCACCACTCATCACCAGGCCAATACCATCCCTACAGTGAAGCATGGTGGTGGCAGCATCATGCTGTGGGGATGTTTTTCAGCGGCAGGAACTGGGAGACTAGTCAGGATAAAGGGAAAGATGACTGCAGCAATGTACAGAGACATCCTGGATGAAAACCTGCTCTAGAGCACTCTTGACCTCACACTGGGGCGACGGTTCATCTTTCAGGAAGACAACAACCCTAAGCACACAGCCAAGATATCAAAGGAGTGGCTTCAGGACAACTCTGTGAATGTCTTTGAGTGGCCCAGCCAGAGCCCAGACTTCAATCCGATTGAACATCTCTGGAGAGATATTAAAATGGCTGTGCACCGACGCTTCCCATCCAACCTGATGGAGCTTGAGAGGTGTTGCAAAGAGGAATGGGCGAAACTGGCCAAGGATAGATGTGCCAAGCTTGTGGCATCATATTCAAAAAGACTTGAGGCTGTAATTGCTGTCAAAGGTGCATCAAAAGGTATTGAGCAAAGGCTATGAATACTTATGTACATGTGATTTCTCCATTTTTTTATTTTTAATAAATTTGCAAAAACCTCAAGTAAACTTTTTTCACATTGTCATTATGGGGTGCTGTGTGTAGAATTCTGAGGAAAAAAATGAATTTAATCCATTTTGGAATAAGGCTGTAACATAACAAAATGTGGAAAAAGTTATGCGCTGTGAATACTTTCCGGATGCACTGTATATATACGTTGTGTAGAACAAGTCAAGAGAGGTTAGTTTAAGCTATATAATGTTCTAATTAGGCCTTATCTAGATTACTGTGCAGAGTTTTTGGACTCAACATTTCAAAAAGGCACAGCAGTTCTACAGAATGTTCAGGGTAGAGTGACTAGGCTGCTTCTGGGATGGAGGAGTATGTTTGCAGTAATGCTACACACCTAATTTCATTATTTAAAAACACAATAAATTTAATAAGAATATAAACATTTGTTTTTTACAAGATGCAATTATTTACAAGGCAAAAAGTTTACATAGGTAATGTTCATAAAAGACATATCCCAAACATAAAATGCTAAATTTATTATGCTGTATTTCTGATAACAACTAGTTGAGAAGAGTCTAACTCTTCTCATTAAACTGAAGTTCAAGGTATGAAGGTGAACCACAAACACAGAAAATGCCATGAAGCTACTGCACAGTTTAAAAGTGTAAGGCCATGGTAATATATTAGCAAACAAACACCAATAAGTCACAGTCAAATTTCAATTGCTAACTGTTGATGTACTAAAATCACATATTTTGTGCAGTGTATGTTATAAATAGCAGTAGTGATGACACTGCAAGCTACTGATACAGCCAGTCAGACAGGGGAATAGTAATGTGAGACTAAATGGAGAAGTGAGGATGAGTACCATTGTTAAGAGAGCCTCCACAAAATCTGTATAAACATATGCATCCATGTACTATCAAAAAATGACGAGGTGAAGGGAAAAAAAAAAAAAAGTCCTGTTCTGTTTAGCAAAATAATCTGCCTATAACAAGTGTAACATATATGCACTTAAAAAGAAATAGAGAAAAACAGCCAAAAAAATATATTTGAAGAAACCAGACAAAGGTCATAGTAAAAAGGTATGTAGAGGTAATTAACAAAGCAAAATGAAGCTAGCATCAAGACCAACAAAATCAGCACGAAAAAGGCATACTAAGACATGAGAACTAACAGGAGGATCAATAACTAAAACTCTAAGTAACACTCTAAGTAACTTTATTTTATAATTACCCAAAGCTTGGATGCAATGCGTGCAATGACGTCATGCATTGCAGTACCAGTAGTCATGTGGTAGCAACAAGTGTAGTTGTTGTAAACAAACATGGCCATTGCCATCAATGTATAATGATAAAACCAAAAATTATGACAAAAAATTAAGTATCCAAAATATCCAAGGTCAAAACTGAAATACATTGATTATTTTGCTAATAATTACCATCTAACAAGACACCACACCTTATCCGGAGTACACTATTTGTTTCACTGTTTACATAAAGCTGTGCTTTGACCTTTTAATATGGCCATCTGTGATTGTATGTTTGATATAAATGTTACTCATTTTTAGGAAGATTTACCAAGCCTTGGAAGAAAGTACATGTTATGTGAACCATCCTGTTTTACAATGTACTTTTTAATAGTTATGTAACCAGTATAACTGATCCCTGAAAATATCAATTCCCTTTTAAATAAATTTTAAAAAAAAAATAAAAAATAAAAAGCCTTCACAGTTAACACAGTACACACACACAGTACACTGTTGCTATAATTTAGCAAAAAGCTCTTCTTTTGTTTTGTCTGCCCAAAGGACATTCTCTTAGGACAACTGTGAGTTGTCAACATGCATTGTGGCAAACGGCACAGCTTGTCTGCATTTTTCACTTTGAAGTGGGTTTTTTTGGCGTCTTTTACCATGGAGTCCATTTTTATCTAGACTTGAAACTGTTGCATCTCAAGGTTGAAGGGCAGCGTGGACACGTTTTATAGTTTTCCCCTATTTGAATAGTCCTTCTCTTCAACAATGGCCCAATTTTCCTTGTGTAGCCATGTCCACGGATGTTGACTACAGTTGTAAGGGGCTTCATTTTTTAATAATACAGCCAACAGTTGTAAAAGGAACATCCGACTCTTTGGAGATGGCCTTGTCATCTTTATATTGGCCATGCTTAGCTTTTATGATCTCCTCAGAAAACTCTCTGCTTTTCCTTCTCATTCCCATGTTTAGAGTGACACATGACCGCTGATGGATTTCTTTTCTCCATTTAAACTGGCTCAATGAGAAATAAAATTGAAGGCACCTGTGATAATCATTAAAAACATATTAGTCTGCTTCAAAGATCACTATTAGACAATTATTTTTGTAACTTCTAAAGGGTTCCAATAATTTTGTCCTTGCCACTTTGTAATATTTTTGTAGAATAAGAAAAGAATTGGTTCTTTTCAGGGTTTTTTGTTTTCTTCTACTGCACACAAAAGGAATCCATGTTTCAATTACAAAAGATCTTTTAATTTCAATACTTTTCAGAAAGAATGGTGTATTATTTGAACAAAATGCAAGAGCTACCAATATTTTCAGTCACATTTGTAACAGTTAACTGAATTACCAAATATGAACTTAACTGTACTATGGACTATAATTTTTGTGACTGGATATGCCTCTGGGTATTTAGTAAATTCAATGTACACTGTAGCTATAAAACCAATAACAGGACAGCTCAAATCCAAACTGGATTTTAAATCCACTTATTGTTATAAAGTTTTTACTTTTTACTTATTTTTTTAAATTAAAGATCTTTGCCTCACTTGCTAAAGAAAGTCTGAAGCTCATTTGTTCCACACAGGCACCTGAGTTTGTCATTATGGCAGTCAAGCTCAATATAAAAGGGATATAGGAACTGTGAGACATCATCAGTAGTTATGAGTAAAACAAGTTGTTTTTTATTTTTTCATACGGTTTCTTGAAATTGCAACTATAATTCAATTTGCATGTGATTTTGAAATTAAGAAATGTATTCACTAAAATTAATTTTTCAAGGATTCAAAGATTTTTGGTATGGAAAACAGAAATTTTACTCCCTTAGAGTTATGTTAAAAGTGTTATATCCTTCCTCGCATTACAACAATGTCCTGATTTTCTACAGAGGAGAATCACCTTCGAACTTTTTGCAGGCTTGTGCTCTCTAACCATGTCCCCCTTTACACACTGTGCACCCAAATATATTCTGCCATGCTTTCATACAAGAAAAAAAAAAAAAGACGAAATGAAAAATACTGTATACAGTAATCCCTCGCTATATCGCGCTTCGCCTTTCGTGGCTTCACTCCATCGCGGATTTTATATGTAAGCATATTTAAATATATATCGCGGATTTTTCGCTGCTTCGCGGGTTTCTGCGGACAATGGGTCTTTTAATTTCTGGTACATGCTTCCTCAGTTGGTTTGCCCAGTTGATTTCATACAAGGGACGCTATTGGCAGATGGCTGAGAAGCTACCTAGCTTACTTTCTCTCTCTCTCTCTTGCGCTGACTTTCTGTGATCCTGACGTAGGGGGTGTGAGCAGGGGGGCTGTTCGCACACCTAGACGATACGGACGCTCGTCTAAAAATGCTGAAAGATTATCTTCACGTTGCTATCTTTTGTGCAGCTGCTTCCTGAAACGACATGCTGCACAGTGCTTCGCATACTTAAAAGCTCGAAGGGCACGTATTGATTTGTGCTTGAAAAACAAACTCTGTCTCTCTCTGTCTCTCTCTCTCTTTGTCTGCTCCTGACGGAGGGGGTGTGAGCTGCCGCCTTCAACAGCTTTGTGCCACAGTGCTTCGCATACTTAAAAGCCAAACAGAGAGAAAAGCAAACAAATCAATAGGGCTATCTCTGTGACAGTCACTGCTCATGACACACACTCCTTTGAAGAGGAAGATATGTTTGCATTCTTTTAATTGTGAGACGGAACTGTCATCTCTGTCTTGTCATGGAGCACAGTTTAAACTTTTGAAAAAGAGACAAATGTTTGTTTGCTGTGTTTGAATAACGTTCCTGTCTCTCTCCCTCCTGTGTTTCTGCGCAAATCTGTGACCCAAGCATGACAATATAAAAATAACCATATAAACATACGGTTTCTACTTCGCGGATTTTCTTATTTCGCGAGTGGCTCTGGAACGCAACCCCCGTGATGGAGGAGGGATTACTATATGTGCTAATGGTGCAAATTTTGCAAGTGGTTTTCGGAATACATTAATTTTGAGTTCAGAATATTGAATTGTTCATTTTGGTTCAGAATATCTCTGAAGTGATATTATCTATTATTTAAAGACGCAAAGTTTTTTTTCCCCCAGTTCTGTCTTTTCTAGATGTTTCCTTGCCCTCATAAGTGCAGGAAGATTTTGCAAAAGCTAGAAACGGCATCATGTAAGCAGGTATAGATATTTACTTTATTTATTATTTATTTTCTTTCTTTTTTGAAGTATGGCATTTTGAATGGCATGTACCATGAAGTAACTAACAGGTAAACAGTGCGGTCAAAAACAGTAAAACATTAATGCACATCTCTAAGATGTTAAGATATGTAGACACAAAAGAGTGTCCATAGAGAGAGGCTGTGCTGATATTCAAATGGGAGACCCTGGAACTATTGGGCAGCAGTGCTAATTAAAGCTCCATCACAATCCTAGAACAAGGCAAACAAACAAAATGGCTAAAAAAAAAAACAAGAGAGAGAGAGTGAACAAAGAAGAAAACCTTTCACTCCTCTCTTCCATCAGATGCTTTACATACAGATTTAAAGCACACAATATACTTTAGCGTACTTTAGTGTGTTTAGTGCTGTTCAAAGCAAGTTTAAAAAAAATCTGAAATGCAAACATAAAATCTGACAATTACAGTTGTTATTCATTTTAAAGGAATTACTTGCTTCAGCTGTCCTTGAACTTTTTCCAGTTCTTTTTTCAACTCTCCAGAAAACCATCGCTCCTCCTGTAAATTAAAAATAAGTATTAAAACAATTATAAGGAACAACTACTTATCAAGATATAGAAAAATGAGCCAGCTGCTAACTTGGCCTGGCTGACAATGGTGACAATCAATCATGGCTTCTGGTGAACAATTAATAATAATGGCAGTTTGACTATGTGACTGATTTTTGAATAAATCCTGTAGAATCATGGTGTACAGCCATTATTTTTATTGGACATTTTGTTGAAATTCTATAATATCCCCATGAAATGACTAGCTGAGCAAGTACAGGCTAAATACTGATAAAAATACAAGTACAGTACAGGGTAAATTGTGACATGAAGACTTGAGGAAATAACTGGTAAATAAGAAGTACATTTGACATAAAACAATACCAATAAAGTTTATGTGTACAGTGAATTAAAACGACAAGAAACCTATTAAATTACCAATAAGCATCATAGACGGCATGACAGCCCTTTTCCTTCAATGTTTCAAATACATGAAATGAATTGTCATTGTCAGAGATGCAGACTATTGATGAAAATGGTTAATGTAAGTTGGCATTACTTGTAAGTAGCACACAAGCTGTGGGTTGTCATCTAACAGAAAAATATATATGTGTTGCGAACAATTTCAAATGCATCACTTGCTTTACCAAATCATAAACAGTTATGAAAATGTTCTACTACTACCCACAAAATAACAGCAAGTTGTACTGAGCTAAGGAGCACAAATGCTGGAGATGGGAGGATTGGAAAAACACAGTCTGATCTAAATAATTCTGGCTTGTGGTGACCGGGATAATGGCTACAGAAAAAAAACCCTATAAGACTACACACTCCAGGGTGCCAGAAAGTTTCCATGACATATACTAATTCTAGATATTAGCTGAGAAAAAAATGCTATTATTATAGGATGCCTATCAGATGGACTATAGATAGATGTAAAAAGGCTTTTTACAGAAGCATAATCTATCACAACATAAGACTAATAAACTCCTAGTTTGGTTTCAGGAAAATATCAGTAAATTCAGTTTAATGTAGTAACCTCATCACTCACAAAATCTAAAAAAAAATAAATAAATAAATAAAAGTTTCTGTAAGACAAAATGGAATTAATAATTTGTTTCAGAGATTAACCCCACCTGTATACCAACATACAACATACTTGGCATACATTGCAACATGTGTTAGTACACCAGTCAAAGACTCCTTATTAAATTGATAGTCTGGTGAATTCATGCTGTTATGACGCAAACTCAGTACAGTCATGCAGCAACTTATGGCTCCAATTGACACCAGCCTTTTGGCCATATGCCAAATTGGCTGTATGACGGTCACTAAGTGTACAGGCCAATGCACTTGAGGCTCTGTCAGTTCGATTCTCCTCTGTAGAAAATCCGGTGTTCAGTTCGGCTGTTATACTGTACATACTTTAACTGCCAGTACAGAGAAGCACAAACTGATATTTGAGTCTCAGTGTTGGAATGCCAGGTCCATGTAAGGCAGTGTTTGCCAACCACTGGAAGCCGACCCTAGTGACTGCCGGTGAATACATGGGTTGCTCTCTTTGGTTCGCAAGTGAGTCACCTAAGCAATCGGCAGTACCGTTTGATAGATTTCCCCTTTTCTAAGTGAGATCATTATCCAAAGGGGTAGTTTTCAGTTGCTTCTAGTAGGTCGTCAAAGAATTTAAAAAGGCCAAAACTGGATTGCAGGACCAAAAGATTGAGAAACACTGGTGTAAGAAAGGCAGTGAAGGCCAGATGTATAAGAATTAGCCATGTGGGGAAGCACTGATCAAAACAAACCTGATAGTCAGAAAAGAAGAGACTTGGAGAAATAATGATAATAACAAAAGATTTATTACTACAGATAGTTTTGGTAATTTCTGTAACATTATTACATTATTGCTTTCTTATGGCCCTGGGCTGCAACTAAGAATCGCTGCAACTTGGTCGGCCATAAATAGGTGCATGAGTATATGTAGGAACATAATATTTTGACCATACAGTATACATTAAAGCCATCTGGTCCTTTTAAGATATATCCTACACACACTGATTAGTTAATCTAATCTATTATACCTGAGGTCTGTTACAACTGTTAAAAGAAAGAATGTACAGTAAATTAAATGCTGTACTGTGATGCTTCCATTATACACTGTAGATTATACATTAAAGTGGCCTATTGACTAATGTCTGTGTCATGAATCTCTTAGTGTATATTCCTAGTAATGTCATTCAAAACATAACATTTACAGTATGCCATGTATATTATAAAAAATTGAGATTATGATTAGTAAGACAATTCTTTATTTGTTCTGGCCCACGGCAGAAGACATACCCTCATAGTACTCAGCACGCACAGGAGCATAGAGATAGCACATTCAGGCTTTCCACTAAACATTTACCACTTGTTCGATCTTCATCTGTGCTGTCATATATTAATTACTGTGTGGACAATGTCACTATCAACAAAATGATTAAGGTCTACCCAAATGAGAAACCATGGATGAATAGTGAAGTCAAACAGCTGCTCAGGGTAAGGGACAAAGCCTTTAAATTAGGAGACACCTCAGCCTATAGAGCTGTCAGAGCCAACCTCAAGAAGGGCATCAAGTCTGCTAAACTAATGTACAAACAACGGATTGAGGAGGACTTTGACAGTAACTCAAACTCACAGCGGATGTGGCAAGGCATCCGATTAATCACGGATTACAAAAAGAAAAATGACGTACAAGACACACTGGCCAATAACAATGCCAACCTAGCAGAGGAACTTAACAGTTTCTTTGCACGGTTTGACAAGGACAATAACCAGCCTCCAGTCAGCGTCAAGCTAAATAGAGACTCACAGCCTTTGATCATACACATACATGATGTGCGGCGGGCACTCGAAAACATCAATACAAGGAAGGCAGCAGGTCCTGATAATGTGCAAGGATGTGTGCTCCAGGCCTGCGCTGACCAATTAGCGGAGGTATTTACACACACATTCAACCTCTCTCTCTCCTCAGGTGTAGTCCCCTTGTGCCTGAAATCCACAATCATTGTACCTGTTCCCAAAAAACCGAGGATAACCTGTCTTAATGACTATCGACCAGCTGCTCTCACCCCTGTCATTGCAAAGTGCTTTGAACGACTGGTAATCACCCACATCAAAGCCTCCATCCCAGTTGATCTAGACCGACATCAGTTTGCCTATCAGTCAAACAGATCAGCCGAGGACGCCATCTGTGTGGTTCTACGTGCTGCCCTCTCACACCTGGAAAAGCCCAACGCCTATGTTAGGATGCTCTTCATTGACTACAGCTTTGCATTTAATACCATCATACCTAACCATCCATCCATCCATCCATTTTCTAACCCGCTGAATCTGAACACAGGGTCACGGGGGTCTGCTGGAGCCAATCCCAGCCAACACAGGGCACAAGGCAGGAAACAATCCCGGGCAGGGTGCCAACCCACCGCAGCATACCTAACCAGCTGATCCAAATACTCTATGCACTAGGACTTGCTCCGTCCATATGCAACTGGTTACTGGATTTTCTCACCAACCGCCCCCAGTCTGTCAGGATGGGCAAACACACATCCTCCACCCTAACCCTGAGCACTGGTGTGCCGCAAGGAAGTGTACTAAGTCCCCTTCTCTATGCACTCTTCACCCATGACTGTGAACCCATCCACCAATCAAACATTATTGTTAAATTTGCAGATGATACAACTGTCATCGGGCTTGTAACAGACAACAGTGAAGCTGCATATAGGGAAGAGGTTCAGAATCTGACAGAATGGTGCAACACCAAAAACCTGGTCTTAAATACCAAAAAGACCAAAGAAGTTATTCTGGACTTTAGGACCACTAAAAAGACCAATCACAGTCCAATAACAATCAATGCAGATGCTGTGGAGAGAGTTTCCAGCTTTAAGTTTCTAGGAGTCACCATCTCAGAGGACCTGTCCTGGGCTGACAACAACTTGGCTATAATAGGCAAAGCACAACACCACCTCTATTTTCTCAGGAAGCTAAGGAGAGCTGACCTCCCCCAGAAGCTGCTGGTTAATTTCTAAAGATGCACTATAGAGAGCATTTTAACTAACTGCATGATGACCTGGTACAACAGCTGCACCAAGGCTGCAAAAGAAGCCCTGCAGCGGGTCCTAAATACAGCAGAGGCCATTATAGGGACTGAACTGCCATCACTCGAACTCTCGTATAAGACTCGCTGTGTGAGAAGGGCCAAAAACATTCTCAAGGACAAAACTCACCCTGGAAATTCTTTGTTTGAGCTCCTCCCGTCAGGCAGATGCTTTAGGTCAATCCGTGTACGCACAAACAGACTAAAAAATAGCTTTTTCCCATCTGCCATAAACTTTCTGAACTCTGAATCTCCTCAGTCTGAGACCATTTTTAATTGAACACGTGCAATAAACTATATTGGTAATGTGCAATATACTAATGTAATACAATATCTATATTACTAAACCACAGTTTAATTTATGCACGGACGGCGGACGCACCGACGCGCATGCGCACTGCGCCTCAGCGTGCCAGAGTCAAACCCAGCGGCTTCCCAGAGTCGGTAGATGGCGCCCACAACCTGTAAACTAAACTTGCTCTAATCCACTGTGCCAGCAGTCAGTGTGGCATATTTGAATCACATAACGGTAATTCATGGAAAGAGCTCAACGAATACAAAACCGAGCCCGTACTTCCCAGAGTCAGTATGTGGCGCCCAAATAACACAACCTGTAAACTAAACATGCTCTAATCCACTGTGCCAGCAGTCAGTGTGGCATATTTGAAGCACATAACGGTAATTCAGTATTAAAAGTAAGTCAACTAACGGAAATACAGAAACAAGCCCGTATGGATAAAAACGATGAAAGAAGGCACCCACAACGCGCTTCTGAAACAGCACAGGCAAAGGAGTCACGGCTCCAAAAAGAAACAGCTCAACGTTTAGAAATACAAAGACGAGCCCGTATGGCTACGACCTGTGAACTAAACCTGAGGTAAAGCGTGCACGCCAGGTTGTACAGCCGCCCGAACGCGACCGCCCACACCACCGCATATCCCACCTTCGTTTAGTAATGTAGCCCTCCATGCCCGGATCCGCCGCCATGGTCACTTCAGCACGCGAATCCGCCGCCGTCAGCAAACGACTTCTGGCTGACGACACAGCCATAGAAAAACAAAAAAGAGACTGCATGGATAGAAAAAAATAAACGAAGGCGCCTACAATGTGCCTCTGAAACACCAGAACCAGATGAGTCACAGCTCCAAAAAGAAACCGCTTTAGTACAAATATGTTTATTTAATTAAATAAAAAATTTCCCAGGACGCACCCACCCTCCATGATATTTCCTCCCTCCAAATATCGGACGGAACAGAAACTGATTGCCATTCTTGGATTTGCAATTCTTTCGAGAATCGCGGGGTTACTGGTAATGTAGAATATGTAATGTACTATTCATTAACAGGTGCAATAACAATTTATGCTGCTGTACTTTGAGCAATAATAATAATTTGCTCTGGTTACTTGATCACTTAACACTGTATATGACATATTTGGAATTATTTGACTTTTCTTTAAATGCACCTCGGGGCTGTGACAAAAAGTAATTTCATTGTGTTACATAATGACAATAAAGTGCTTGAACTTGCTTGAACTTCATGTGAATTTCCCCTTGGGATTTATAGTATCTATCTATTTTCATGTTCATGAAAACCTATGACAAAACCTAGGATCCAGTATTATAATATACTTTATGTTGACTTAACTGACTTTTAACTGACAATGAAGACTCCATATGATATATTCATTTCGTTATGTCAATTAAAAAACAAGAGATGAGAAATGCTAAGACAATAAGGAAGAAAATACATTTAGAAAAACAAATGCAATGCGAATGTAAATTTAAGTAGTCCTTCTATGTTTTTTTTTAGGTGGATTGGCGATTCTAAATTGGCCCTAGTGTGTGCTTGGTGGGTATGTATGTGTGTGTGTGTCCTGCGGTGGGTTGGCGCCCTGCCCAGGATTGGTTCCTGCCTTGCGCCCTGTGTTGGCTGGGATCGGCTCCAGCAGACCCCTGTGACCCTGTGTTCAGATTCAGCAGGTTGGAAAATGAATGGATTGATGACTCATTCACTGCTCAAGAAATAATTGATATTGTATTTCTGTAGAGTAAGAGTAAAAAACTTTTCATTGGTATTTTTTTATAGTATAAGGTCTTCCTATGTTTCAGATTATCTTCACATACACAACAGGTGGAATAACAGAGCACTTTCAAAAAATCCATATATTAAAATAATATAATTTACAATAAAAATATTACAAAATCTATATAATCACTATTTAAGTAATGAAATTTTAAAAATGTACATTAAAAATATCCGTACAAGAAATGTTTAGAAAATGGACGGATGAATATCAGGTCTTATATAAACTTTTTTTGGATAATATTTCAACCAGGATGTCAAAGGGACATATTTAATTTTTACCTTCAGAATGGATCATAGTATACCCATACAAAAAGAGAAAGTAAAATGTAAAAGCATTTTTCAATCAAATTAATTATGTTCTAAATCACAGTATTGTGTTCTAAGCTGCCCTCCTCAAAAACTGCTATTTCACAGGTAATTCAAAGACAACTGGGAGTTCCTAACTGCATTAATGAATTAAACTTTCTTGCCTATACTGATTTCAATATAGAAAGTTCTGAAAGTGTCTGTGCTAAGTGCAATTCCCTCAATATTGTACACATATTACCACAGCATTTGGAAACTAGTTAAAATAAACTGACACTTCACAGAAAATTTTAATCAAGTCTCAAACAAAAATTGCTTTAAACAATTTTCTGAAGATGCTTCTTTCCTGTATGGTAGTGACAAAACAGAAACCTCTTACGATAGCATCTGGCATAAGGCAGGAAAAACTGCTACAAAACAATGGGCTGATATTAGAAACTGTATTACAATTAGAAATAAACAAATAATAAAAAAAAAAGTAAAAAAATTGATAAATACAGATTCTTATTTAAATTATTTTATTTATCTGCATACTTGTACCTATGCATTTTCATTTTATATATTTTTAAGGCTACTAATATGTAGCTTACTTGTACTGTACGTATTGCAAAGGGAGTAAGTACAGGTTGGGCATCTCCAATATGAAATGCCTGGGACCAGAAGTATGTTACATTTTGAATATTTACGGATGTTGGAATATTTGCATATACACAATAAGATATTTTGGGGATGGGACCCCAGTCCAAACATGTAATTTCAGAGCATTTTGGAAGTTCATATCAGAGATGCTCAACCTGTGTAACATTTCCATATTGATTTTTGAATAACATTTCTGTTAAGTGTTTAAGTCACTGCAAGTATTATTAACTGCTGTCCAATAATGTTTGTCTGCAGAATTTTACTTCAAACGTAATGTAACATTAAGTTTAAATGGGTTTAATAATCTAACGAATTTTTTAATTGCATGAGGAAAAATTAAATATTATAAAAAGTAGAAATATGAGTGTTATTATGCTAATTTCATAAATGACACAACAACTGTTCAGATAACTTCAATCAACAAAAAACCTGCAAAATTATATCCAGCTCTATGTGATGGATATATCTTAAGTATTTAGACTGATATTATACAAACTGTAAACATGTCCTTTTACTAAAGACGTTACTGAATTTCTGAGAATAATGATTCAAAAAGTGACACAAGACAATGAAAGCTCTATTAATCTACATGGTATTCAGATTTACCAGAACTTTAAAACTTTTAGACAAAGACAAAATTTCTTGAAATTTTGCATTGTAGTATAGACAGACCAAAGAATACTTATGTTATTGCCAAATTCTTGACTTTTAACTAATTATAACTATCTATTACTCCTAACATGATCTATTTAAATAAAGTCAGAATTTATTTTATTTTTATTTTTTTTTAAACAAATTAGGCTATGCAACAAGCCGGTATCAATATAACAGATATACAATATAGACAGTAACAGGTATATAAGAGAAGACAACCTTGAGTGAGGCTTGTAGGTCTTGCACTTCTTGTCGGAGGCCTAAATCATCCCTACAAAGAAAACAAAAAGTAAAATTTAAAAATCAAATAATTTTTCTGCCGTAAGAGAGGAGCAAGCAGAAAACCCTGGTTACTAATTTTAACGACTGCTACTAAAATTCTGCAATTGTGCTCTTTAGACAGATTGCTCAAAAGAGGACCTTTCTGAGCGACACAAGGCCCATTATGCCACATTATGCTCACAAACTTGGTTCAAACAGCAAGATAATGACCCATGTCACAAAATCAAGTGTATAATAGGTTATTTAAAGAAAACAGAATTAATATGAGCTTGTCAAAGATCAGTCCTCACCTCCATTAAGATGTTCTGATAAAACCTGAAAAAAAATATTCACTGAAAACCTAGATGCCACTGAGCTGAAAGGACTATAAACATGGACTAGAACTCCTCCTCAGAGCTATGAGCAACTGATGAAACACAAGAGTAATCATATCATTACACTGCTAATGAGAGATTATCTTGTTATTGCTATAATTAATTTGCTTGAAATTTTTAACACAGTATCTTTCTCACAATTGTGGAATGCTGTCATTTGCTGTACAATTCTGCCATATCAACTGAAGATGTATTATAATTACAACGAAGTGGAACCAGTATAAATGATCTTATCAAAAACGTATCTTTTAAGATTATCAATCTACAGTACACCTCCAGTGGTCTAATCTACTCTAGATTAATTACAGCATCACATGGGGTCAGTGTTAATCACATGAGCATCAGGCACAAAGAAGTCTACTGCAGAAAACACTTATTGATACACCCACACTCAACATCACTGGACCAATTTAGAATTGCAAATTAAATTAACCTAATGGAACGTTTCTACATCAGGCACTAAGTTGTGCGTAACTTAGTAAATTTTAGTAAATTAAATATTACTTTGTTATTTAGTCACACAGAGTCCGTTTCAACTAGTTTTTCATTGAAGATTTTATAACAACTGTAACAAGATGTAGGAAATCATGGAGGAGACAGACATTTCTCACAACTCATTTCAAATTAGATTCTTCACTAATCGCAGCAAAATGTTTAATCATTTTGCATATAGATTTAGTTAATTTCAGTATAGTATAACCACATACTTTATCTATACTAATATAATAAAAGGCAAAGCCCTCACTCACTCACTCATCACTAATTCTCCAACTTCCCGTGTAGGTGGAAGGCTGAAATTTAGCAGGCTCGTTTCTTACAGCTTACTTACAAAAGTTAGGCAGGTTTCATTTCGAAATTCTACGCGTAATGGTCATAACTGGAACCTCTTTTTTGTCCATATACTGTAATGGAGGAGGTGGAGTTACGTATCGCGTCATCACGCCTCCTACGTAATCACATGAACTGAAAACAAGGAAGAGCCCCAAAGAGCACTGAAGAAAACATTCATTACACAATTGAGAAGGCACAAGACAGCGGCTCACGTGAACTGACTGAATGCAGCACGAGTGATCACTTCGATACTGCGGAAACAAAGCACGGTGTAAAAGGTAAGTTTAAATTAAGTTTATAGAAACGCTACCGCTGCCGTTTGCAATACCATATTCGCGAGATACAAGTTTAATGAGAAACGCTCCCGCTGCCGTTTGCAATACCATATTCGCGAGATACAAGTTTAATGAGAAGACACAAGGTATAAACGCAGCACGTCGGAAACAAAGCACAGTGTAAACCTAAAGTTTAAATTAAGTTCATAGACCTACAAAAGGTTGCCATTGATTTGAGGCAAGATTGCTTTTCTCCTGTACAACTATACGTTGCATTCTCAAGAGTGTGCTTGCACAGCTTGGTCATATTACAACCGGAGTGCCGAACTGACAACGTGGTATACAAACAGAACTATAACAATCGTAATAAACGAACAAAAAAACAGCGGACAACCCGTGGATTAAATAAAAAGGCTGCTTCTGTTGGCGAAGCAACGAAAAAGGAAGACCTTATATGGCGTTCGTTTATAAAACAGCGGAGAGGCTGTGTGACGGCAGCTTCACAAAAAAACAGATGCTTAACAAATTGTTATTGGTATATTTTCCCTCAATTTAAAAAGGTTTTCTTTTCTTAATAAAAATTTCAAAGCAGTACTTCGCCGGGGCAAAGCGCGGGGATTTGAGCGACTGACGCATACAGACATATTCAAGAGTGCAGGTATTTCGGAAACAAAGCACCGTGTAAACCTAAAGTGTAAATTAAGTTCATAGACCTACAAAAGGTTGCCATTGATTTGAGGCAAGATTGCTTTTCTCCTGTACAACTATATGTTGCATTCTTAACAGTAAGCTTGCACGGCTTGGTCATATTACAACCGGAGTGCTGAACTGACAACGTGGTATACAAACAGAACTATAACAATCGTAAAAAAGGAAAAAAAGAAAAGCGAAGAACCGTGGATTAAATAAAAAGGCTCCTTCCTTGCCGAAACAAGGAAAAAGGAAGACCTTATATGGCGTTCGTTTATAAAACAGCGGAAAAGCAGTGTTAAGGCTGCTTCACAAAAAAACAGCAGAGCGCCTTATATGAGCAGGCAGTCAGCTAAAGAAGGGAATCAATAAATAACTATAATCGTAATAAACGAACAAAAAATAGCGGAGAATCCGCGGACTACATAAAGCAAATGGGTACCTGAACAGAACAGTGAGTCTCAAATAGCTACACAATAGCTATAACAATCTTTATAAATGAACAATAAAAGAATACAGAACCGCTAAGCTAGGAGAAAGGACGGCCTTATATGGCGTTCGTTTATAAAACAGCGGAGAGGCTGTCTAAAAGGTAGCTTAACAAAAAAACAGATCCTTAACAAATTGTTATTGGTATATTTTCCCTCAATTTAAAAAGGTTTTCTTTTCTTCTTAATAAAAATTTAAAAGCAGTACTTCGCGGGGATTGAGAGAGAGAGAGAGAGAGAGAGAGAGAGAGAGAGAGAGAGAGAGAGACAGATATATAGACATGCATATATAGATAGATATATCTATATATCTATATATATATATGTAGATATGTATATATATGTAGATATGTAAATATGTATATGTATATATGTGTCTGTATGTGTATGTATGTACAGTATGTGTATATGTGTCTGTATGTGTATATATATGTTGATATGTGTGTATGTATGTGTATATATATGTTGATATGTGTGTATATAATATATATATATATATATATATATGTGTATATATGTATATATATATGTACATGTAGATATGTATATATATGTTTACATAACCTCTTTAACACACTACTTCTCCGCTGCGAAGCGCGGGTATTTTGCTAGTATTTTAATAAACCCTATCATTTAAGGAACACATGAAAAAAAATTAAAATTGCCACTTTACTGAAGCAATGTTTGTCTGTTCAATATATTTAAAAAAAATGATACGTTATCTATGGTTAATAAAGTATCTAACAAAAGGGGATGCACAGACAGTCCTCTTTTTGCAGGAGTACTTCACAGAACATGCTGCTATAGTAATAAACACTATTGTATCTTTGTGTAGCAGCCTTATTATTTTGTCACAAACATGAAGCATTTCCAAAGAATAGTTGCCTCAAATAATATATTTACTCACATCATACTGAAAAATACATGAAACGTTTTAATTTATTTCATGATTAACTGAACTAGAAGTAGGCGTATCTCATTCTTCAAGTCAGTTCTGGGGATTATTCTTCCATAACTGAACAGGCTATATACAGTCATTTTTTATTTTCTAGTTTTTTTTTTTTTCTCTTTAAACATTGTCAGATGATAGGAAGACTCAGAAACAGAGTAGTGTCTACTATATCCCTTTGCTGATGAGGCATCAGGTGAATTGTGGGCATCCTCAGGAATACCACCAAAGTTGTGTTGTTGGCCTTCTGGCAGGTTGTTTAACAACATACACAGCAATATGAGTTGTGGGTGACACTGTAGAATTATGAGATGACAATACCTCTCCTTGGCTTCGGAGTATTTGTGTGATTTTGCCAAGGAATAATTCAATATACATGACATTTCAGTTTCTCTGGACTCTCAACTATTGTATAAGAGACAAACCCACCTTGAGAAGTTGCTAGTCATGGTTTTTCATCTCTCTTCCATCTTATACTCGCAACGCATACATAATCTCAAGAGGCTATGTCTATGACTTGACTATGAATACCTGTATAGGATTTAGGAGTCCTGTATGTGCTATACTTTAGGCACCACACTCCATGATGGGTTTCAAGGAGCACAAACAAAGTGCATAATTAACCATTAAAAAGTACAGCTGGAGACTCCTTTTGTGTAGGACATGGAATGTTTCAACATGACATTTTAAACAATTCATTAACAATTATTAGTTAAAATTAGTCACTTGCCTTCCTAGGGATAAGTTGGCTGATCCTACACCAGACTGATTATCAGTACCGTGAAATGCTTCATAGTGTCTGAACAATTCTTCTGCAGAAACATGAGATTTCATGCACTGAGGACAAATGAAGCCCTGTTAGGATAAAATTTCACTGTTAAAATAATCAGCATGAGCAATATTTTAATAAATACTAGCACCTTTACCAAAACAAAACATTAGAGTTTATGTTTTTACTTATAAGAAAGGAAATAATTATAACATACTGTAGCTTACAAAAACTGACCAGAAAAATATAAAAAAAACACATCTGCACCCAAAAAAATGGCTAAGACACCCAAAGTATATAGTAAAGTTCTTTTATTGACAAAAAGGATAGGTAGACAAATGGATAATACAAAGTACAATGATAAGCAAAGGAAGACAAAAAAAAAAAAAAAAGAAAAATCTGCTCCATCCCAGGGCCCATGCTCACATATGTTTCTCTTGTTCAATTTTTTTCCTTTAGTATCCTTGCCACACATAACCCACACTCAACTTGAAGCTCAAAGGGCTTAGGTTTGAGGCACATTTACACTCACTTAGGTGGGTGTAAAAAGTTTATCACATCAAGTACTGGCTCTGTCAGGTTGGAGTCTATTGAACTATTTGCCCTTTTTAAGCCGTTACTTCGCACACATACTCCATTTGCTACATGAAGCAGTACTTGTTAACTTTAGAAGAGTTTATAATTGCAGGCACTGAGGCAACGGTCCAAACCTGAAAGTCTTTAAACTTACACAATACATTCACTTTGAAGCAGGGAAAAGTTATTGCATATTGATTTATGTACTGTGGTTGCACATGTATTAAATAAGTGCTTTTTCAAAGTTCTAAAAAAGATACATTCCATTTGTGTGAGCCTAGGTGTTCTCATTACTGTACTTGTGTGATTCCCTTTCACACTCGGCAGCATGGTTCTGGTACCCAGCGTTCTGGAAGTTAACACACAAACTTAACTTGACAGGATTTTTAATACTGGTTATATTTATGTTAATTTTTTTTTTTTTTTTTTTTATTTCCTATGTATTTAGACAAAAAAATGTCTCCCTTTTACCAGCACATCTTTCATTATGAAAGTATGTGTAACATAATGTTGATAGTTTCTGCAAATTCTGTCTTACCTTAGCCAGGACACAATAATACAGAAGTGTTGTAACAGATTGGGGATATGTTGGAGACAAAAATGTATAAAGTTTCATAGGAAAACACATAGTATGAAGCTGCTGACAGACTCGAAGCAACTAGTAGTGCATGTGTTGCAAATGAATTCTAACGGCCCTTCAGAAGAGAATGAATGCCTGTGGTGCAGAGAGTGGAACTTGTTAATATCAGTGGTGAAAAATATG
This sequence comes from Erpetoichthys calabaricus, assembly GCF_900747795.2. Classification (NCBI taxonomy): domain Eukaryota; kingdom Metazoa; phylum Chordata; class Cladistia; order Polypteriformes; family Polypteridae; genus Erpetoichthys; species Erpetoichthys calabaricus. The sequence goes on along the minus strand of NC_041394.2, from coordinate 278,010,366 downwards.
GAACTTGCCTGTGCGTAAGTTTGCCTTCTCCTATGATTAAGAACGTGGGAACTAAAAAGACATATTTTTGTTAGTGCAAGTGTGATGATTGATCTACAATATAAATTGTCAGAACTAACCGCTTGTTAGAAAGCAGCATGACAGACCAGCCATCTCACTGGTTTAACACTGTGCATTTTAAAATGCTAAGGCACCTCACAATATACTTTAAACTTTTGGGAGTTTACACATCTCATCTATGAGCTACTAGTTGCAGATTCAGAGTATCTGTATACTGCCACTTTTTGATAAAAAACTAAACACACACACAGTGCATTGTTTGCCTGGATTATTGAATATATTTCATAATATATACACTGTAGATAGATCAGGCAATAAACAGTTGTGTCTTGCCTTCTCTGTATAGAAATAACCTTTTAACTTTTCTCCTTTTATATAAAATAATGTGCATCAGCCAATATAAATATCTCATACAGTATATCTGAATGAAATCTTTTTAAAACCATTACAGTATATATAAGTTTGAATACAGCACCAAAGTCATCATCAGTGAATATGCTGGTTTTCTTGTCAAGGAATCAAGCTTGATATACTGTATATTAGCTGGGTATATTCTTCCTAATTGGGTCAAACAAAGAATATGCTCATTTATTTTCAAAATCAGTGAGAGGTTAGGAGCACGCTCTGATACAGAGCATTGCCGCATCCACCACATGACAAATCAACTCAGGATCTCCAGATTAGGACCCAAGTGCAGCCATGCAACGGGTGACACCTCAGCGCCACACTAGTTCAGATGGAATGGAACAGTGTGAGGTTTTTAATCGTGACTGGAGTGCCAATTCTGGCACCAACCTCCAGGATTTTCCCTGCAGGTTGGAGGGCCTACTTGCAGGGCTGGATGCAAATTAACGACATACCCTGCCTCATAGCCACCACTCCACCCAAAATTAGTGACTGATAAGGAATTTATTTTCACTATAATTTTTAGCAGCAAAAATAAAATCTTGTTTGACAGGACATATTCTATTTTCATTCATATTTATCTTAAGTATATGAAAGGTTTTTCTTTTTTTGGATGAACCTACTGTTCACTTTTACACTAAAGAATAACAGATAATATCTTTAGTGGAATAAGCTACAAAAAAAAAAAAATATAGTAGGCATATTATATATTATATATATATATATATATATATATATATATATATATATATATATATATATATATATATATACACATACACATATATACACACATACACATTGGTTTCTGAAAATGGATGGATGTATATATTCATTCCTAGGATGAAGGAAAACTACTGTATCAATAAAAGGGAAAAATTAAATTAAGAAACATTATTCTCCAAGATCTAGTAACTAGCTTAGAAACTACTACGCTAAATTAAACCACTACAAAAAAGTCAAAAGTGAATTGTCCATAGATTTAGGACTGCCCAAAAACCCATCAACACCAACAATTAACATGCACTAGACAGGTAATTAAGTATTTTTGAAGAATACAGGAAAGCACCACCACACAGCATCAAAATATAAAATACAGTGACGCACGGCAATATCATGTAGAGAATTTTGCTGCTCCTGTTTCTTAGTGCCTCCTTCTCCATGCTCATGCTCGTAATGGTCAAAAAGTTCACTGGGAGTTTGGTAAGAACAGATACAGTAAGGACAGATGAAGCCCTGTGAAATTGCAATGTCAAGCAACACAAAATTGAAGATTTTCAAGACGTACAAACAATAATTTCATGCAATTCAAGTGAAAAGATTCAGCAAGACTGCATATTCACAGGCGGGAAAACATATTTAAAATATTATCTGTCAGCTTCAACACAGATATAAAACACAGTAAAATGACAATTCAAGATATAAGACAAATACCACATTTATAGAAATGCTCTTCCCTTTATGAAATAAACGTCCTTTTTTTTATAAAAAGAACTTTTAATGAGATTAAAGGATACGTTTGGCAATTTCCAAGTCAAAAGTATTTATCAATCATGTTATGTATTTATTTGGCACACAAAATTTGTGTTTATAATTTTTAAAAAAAATAACTAGCATGCTTTTGTCTTTTATAGTAAAGGTGAAGGGTACTGAGGTGCCAATATGGCATAAAACCAACAGAATACAAACAATTCAACGCAGCAAAGGTTTACATCTAAGAAAATGTGCCTTCTGCATTTATTAGGCATACTTTTGACAAGATAAATAAACTGAAAACAATACATTTTATTAAATATTCTTGGTACTGTTTTTTGAGTTAAGGATACATTTCCTGTTCATTTTTCCACTCACAGCGGGAGTCATGATTGTAGTTCTGACACCGCTCACTTCCCAATCCCACCACCATTCACCAAATTTCCAAAGCTTCGTCCCTAAATATCTTTTGTAATTCAATTGTTCTGCCATGGGTTGTAACTATACACAGATGTGTGCTCCAATCATATATTTATTTCCTAAACATCACCTACTTTTCGCCTATTGCATTCTGTATTGTTATTTTATATAGCCTGTGGTGAGAGATTCAAGCCAAGTGACAGCATGGTGCAGAAGACCGCATGTAACAGTTTCATTGTATTTTGTATACCTAAGAATAAGTTTAAAATTAACTGATTATACCGCATTGCATATATTTATACATACATTTATATAACTCCTAGAATTTTGAAAGAGCCAAGCCACCTGCATGTCTATACCAAGTTGCAGTGGTAAGCAATTGTGTGTGCACACGATAACAAAAAATACTAAAGAGGGTGAAAAAAAGGCCAAGAGTTCAATTATACATAGATCACAAACAACAGTATGGAAAAATGTTTATTATCCCAGCAAATCTGTTTGAATTAAAAATTAATTGTTGGAAATGTCCTATATAGGAATGTTCTATATTGTGGTGAGCCAAACCCACAATGGTACAGATGGAAACTCCACAATCCAATTGTATAATGCATAGCGAGTTGCTGCTGCTGAAGACATGGTAATAACGGAGAATAATATTTTTCAGAGAGTAAACTCACAGACACTAGTTGATACCAATCAGTCCTTAAATATATGCAAGGAATATGCAACTCCATGAAGATCTTGGCGCTGTGAGGCTCGAATGATAGCTCTGCACTACCACTCTGCCTATGCTAAACTGTACTAAACTTCAATGTGATTAAAACTAAACGCATGCCTATAAAGTCTGTTCAGTTCTTGTCATGTGCTCCACTCCTTTCTCGCTTTACCACCCAAGCACAAGAATGCATGAAGATACCAGGCAGCAACATACAATAATTTTTTTTAAATTAGATAAGATTCTGAATTAGCAATACAGTGTGAGTGATCGTATGACCTTTTTCAGTGATTATTGGCTAGATGTCTACAGAAGAGAGGCTGCAATTTACATCTGGGTATCAACACTGAAAAATGTCAACAACAGCGTTTACAGATGATATTTCAAGGTGATAAGTATATGCTGGAAGAAACCACAACTCTAGGGTGCGAAGCCCTATACCACCCACATACCTAGCAGCAACCAAACTATTGGGCATCTTGTAGCTCGTGTTCCAAGGATAACCAGTAGCAAGTGATGAGATACAAGTAGTAGCTTAGTGTTTTAAAACGCATTCTTATTAAAAAAAATGTTACTTCCAAGGTGAGTAAATATTTCAATTTAAAATTATAAATAATGCTTATTAATTAAAAACACCCAAACAGCTCTTCAAAGAGACAAGACACTGAGAAAGTCATTATAACCTCAGTGCAACTACAGAGTGCCACCAAGCACATGTCCCAGTAACTCTTATGCACTTAGCTCCAGTTACAGCGGTAATGGATTCCCTGTCCTCCTAGAAAGACCTCTGCTTCTCCACAGAGCTGACTCTCCAGTTCGCACATGCTGCAGCTTTTCCACAGCGCCAACATTACACACCAACTTCTGTCCAGGACCACCCTTCAAAAGTCACTTTCACTGCCATTAAAAAGAATTGTTCAGCAGATCTGGACATCCCACAACAGCTTTCCCCAGATTCAGGACTCGCACTCACGTTCCTCACTTCCCATATACTCATTTCATCTAAGCTTACGATTCTATTCCTTTCCCCACAATCCAGTTGCTTTTAAACACTGGAGTTCATTAGCACAATTCCTGGCAATTTCTGTCGAAAAGTTGCTGAGGAGGAAGATGAACAGTGAAGTAAAGCACACAGCTAATCTCCTTTTAATATGGCTGAATCTAACAACAATAGTTTGTGTTGTGCTTTTGTTTCTTTCTACAACAACATGGATACACTGTTTTGCAGTATGTGTGCAATCTCCATATATGGATCAATACCTGAAAAAAATCTTTGGCTTGAAAAGTGGACATATCTGGTAAGTTTAATTACTTTGTTTTCACATTGGGATCCCGATAGCCTTTATCTATACTAATTAATAAAAGGCAAAGCCCTCACTGACTGACTGACTGACTGACTCATCACTAATTCTGCAACTTCCCGTGTAGGTGGAAGGCTGAAATTTGGCAGGCTGATTCCTTACAGCTTACTTACAAAAGTTAGGCAGGTTTCATTTCGAAATTCAACGCGTAATGGTCATAACTGGAACCTCTTTTTTCACAATATACTGTAATGGACGGCAGCTCGATGGCCGTGGGAGGAGGAGTTGAGTGTCACGTCATCACGCCTCCCACGTAATGACGTGAAAAGACTGTGAACGCAGTAGGGAGGAATGAAGGAGGAGCCGCAAACAGCGAAGAACAAAAAATTCATTAAACAATTGAGAAGGGAGCGAAACAATAAGAAGCGAGCGAGTAAAGCATACAAGCATCTTCATAAGGGAAACAAAGCACGGTGTAAAACGTAAGTTTGAATTAAGTTTATAGAAACGCTCCCGCTGCGGATTGCAATAACATATTTGCGAAATAAAAGAACACAGTAGGGAGAAATGAAGGATGAGCCGCAAACAGCGAAGAACAAAAAATTCATTAAACAATTGAGAAGGGAGCGAAACAATAAGAAGCGAGCGAGTGAAGCATACAAGCATCTTCATAAGGGAAAAAAGCACGGTGTAAAACGTAAGTTTAAATTAAGTTTATAGAAACGCTCCCGCTGCGGATTGCAATAACAAATTCGCGAGATAAAAGTTTAATAAGAAGACACGAGGTATAAACGAACCACACGTCGTAGCGCAATGTCAGGGGCTTCACCTCTGGCGCTGACGTTCGAGATTCGATACCCGAGAGCGGATGCAGTGAGTGTGTACGCCTGATGAGTTCAGAATTAGGGAGAAACACGTGTCGCGTACTCTTTGCATTATTTGAAAGTAAACTATTAAAACCATTCTATGATCTGCTTCTCGCAACTGAAAGACGGCACATGGCGGATGTTAGCCGACTTGCTGACCGCAATGTTAGGGGCTTCAACTCTGGCGCCGCAAACAGCGAAGAACAAAAAATTCATTAAACAATTGAGAAGGGAGCGAAACAATAAGTAGCGAGCGAGTGAAGCATACAAGCATCTTCATAAGGGAAAAAAGCACGGTGTAAAACGGAAGTTTAAATTAAGTTTATAGAAACGCTCCCACTGCGGATTGCAATAACATATTCGCGAGATAAAAGTTTAATGAGAAGACACGAGGTATAAACGAACCACACGCTCTAGCGCAATGTTAGGGGCTTCACCTCTGGCGCTGACGATAGAGATTCGATTCCCGAGAGGGGATGCAGTGAGTGTATACGCCTGATGAGCCCAGAATTAGGGAGAAACACATGTCGCATACACTTTGCATTATTTGAAAGTAAACTATTAAAACCATTCTATGATCTGCTTCTGGGAACAGAAAGAGGGCACGTGGCGGACGTAAGGCGACTTGCTGACAAACCACAAGCGTGACCTGGCAGGTAACCACCCATACAATCAGATTGTGATTCAGAAAACGAATGCCATGAATGTAATTACCACGATCTACATACTGTCAAATAAACGAAACACACGCCGTAGCGCAACAGCTGTGAAAAGGGAGCTTCACAAAAAAACAGATCCTTAACAAATTGTTATTGGTATATTTTCGATCCGTTTAAAAAGGTTTTCTTTTCTTCTTAATAAAAAATTAAAAGCAGTACTTCGCGGCAACGAAACGCGAGAATTTGGCTATATATATCTGCTTCTCGCAATTAAAAGAGGGCACGTAGCAGATGTTAGACGACTTGATGACCAAGCATAAGCGTTACCTGCCAGGTAACCACCCATACAATCAGATTGTGATTCAGACTAAGAATGCAATGAATGTAATTACCCCGATCTACATACAAGGCGAAAGTCTTGCAACATTCAAAGATGATGGTTTGGGATAAGTACACCATGGAACATAAAAGAGCTTATGAAGCCTTGAACTGAAAAAAGCAAGATATCAGAGATCGTAAAAAAACAAAAAAAGGAGGTAATGTCGTTTTACTCGCTGTAGATTTTAGTCAAACATTACCAGTTATTCCACGAGGGAGACCAGCAGATGAACTCAACGCGTGTTTAAAATCCATGCTTCTCCCACGCTCGGTTATATGTCGCGTGTTCTCGGGTAGGTACACCAAAAAATGTATACATTTAAGCATGTAATGGGCAAAGAAAAAATGAGGTATACCCGAAGGCACTGCAGTAGTACTCAATGTAACTTTACTTCTTAAATGTTAATGTTTTACTGTTTAATAATTTATACGCTTCTTAGATGTTGTTCAAATTCTTTTATCAAAATACCAGTGACAGCGCAATGCACGATAACATGGAGTGAATACACCATACGCATCCGCCCACGGCCGCCCTGGTGTGCGCAGATAGGAGTTGATTCTACAATAAAATAAAATAAAGATAAAAAGAGTAATACAATCATCACCCATAATGCGGATAGTAGACGTGACGTACTATATGTGTACCAGATTTCAAGTCAATAGGTGAAACGGTTTGCGAGCTACAGGTGATTTAAAATCCTGGACAGACAAACGAATAGCCACGGTAGCAAATTATAGAAGATTTTACTGTTTAATAATTTATATTTATATGAAATGTGCTTCTTATATATTACTTCATATTCTCATATGATAATGATGTTAATGTTGTTTATATTGATTTCTATGTTATTGTAAGTGCATGTATGTGTGTATATGTATGTATGTATGTATGTATATATATATATATATATATATATATGTATATATATGTGTGTATATATATATATATGTATATATATGTGTGTATATATATATATATATATATATATATATATATATATATATATGTGTGTGTGTGTTTATGTATATATATAATATATGTGTTTATGTATATATATAATATATGTGTTTATGTATATAATATATATATATATATATATATATATATATAATATATATATATATATATATATATATATATATATATATATATATATATATGTGTGTGTATATGTGTATATATATGACAGCAACACTCATAACAATGACCACACAATTACATTGACAATCATGTTACGTTATTTTTAAAATGTTTCCTTTACTTTTTCATAACCTCTTTAACACACTACTTCTCCGCTGCGAAGCGCGGGTATTTTGCTAGTCTTCATTATAAAACTCAGGAGCTGGCTACATATTTTAAAAAACATTTATAAAAATGCTTCACTTAAGAACACTTCATATGGGAAATTAATATTTACCTTGATTATGAAGAAATAGCCAAGGCATGAAAAATTCCAAATCCTTTAAGCATCACATTATACCATGAAAAAAGCAAAATCCAATCAAAAATATTAACATTTTCAAAAGAGAATGAGACATTTAATAATAAACTTAGAACATACATACAGTAATCCCTCACCTATCGCGGGGGTTACGTTCCAGAGCCCCCCGCGATAGGTGAAAATCCGCGAAGTAGCGACCTATATTTATTTTATTATTTATACATATTTCAAGGCTTTATAAACCCTTCCCACACTCTTATAAACCTTTCTCACTCTCTTGTTAACCTTTCCCACGCTCTTATAAACACTTCCTATGCTCTTAAACACTTTCTGCATTCTTAAACACCGCAGACCAACACTGCACACTGCACGCAGCGATCAGACATCAATGTGTCTGCACTCGCTTTGTGAAGGGGGGCAGCTGAACTCTCAGCAGAGCAGAAATGGACTTTGTGCTGCTTCTGCCAAAATGCCTGCTTGTCGCTCTGCGCGTTCGAAAGTAGGAGGAGGAGTGGGGGTGTGTGAGGGCTGAACGCAATTTCGCTCAAACCCCCCTCCCCGGAGGCGCAGTACGCTCCTGCCACTTCACATTGTCAAGGGGGTGGGGAGGTGAATGAACGCTAAGGAGAAGTGGACTTTGTGCTGGCTTTGTGCTGCTTGTCGCTCTGCGTGTCAATAATTTAAAAGCCTGTACAATCAGGCTTTTAGGTGTACATCACCTATTTTCCTGTCTCACTGTCTTGTCTTGCGTGAAGTTAAAATGTTTTATAATAGTGAGATGTTACTCATATCCTTAGCCCGACATCCACATATCATATGTGTTAACAAAGTGTGTTTTATAAGTTTACATGTGTTTAAAGTATGTGGGATGGGTATTTTAAGGCTTAAACTATAAAAATGTTTATTTATATGGTCTTTCTATATTGCGGATTTTCTTCTGTTGCTGATGGGTCTGGAACATAACTTCCGCGATAGACGGGCAATCACTTGTATTTAAAAACCCGCGAAGTCGTGAATCCGCGAAAAGTGAACCGCGAAGTAGCGAGGGAATACTGTATATACATATATATATGTATACATACATATATATATTACAGAAACAACTAGATTTTGTTTTTAGAATTCATATTTTCCGGGTGTTGTCAAACAAACATATACAGTACTGTTTAAAATAAAGTTACTCCTGACTTCTGAACTCCTCTGTGAATACCTGTAAAGCAGTGTTTCTCAATTATTTTCTGTCATGCCCCCCCTAGGAAGAAGAAAACATCTCGCGCCCCCCGCGCGACTATAAATAGTATCATTTGTCTATAAAATTGTTATAAGTACACCTCTGCATAACACTGTATCCTTATTAATGTATAAGAGAATAAAAAAAGAAAGAAATATGGACCAATTTACAACAAAGAATAGCTTTATTAAATGTAACAGAAAAGATTTAAAGTGCATTCTAAATTCAAAAAAAATTACATCCTTAATTAAACTATAAACATTTTTTGATTGACCATGTCAAACCATATGATACTGAAAAAAAATACATAAAATCAATAAATAATAATGCATTCAAACTGATCACCAACATTTACTCAGGAGCACAATATTAAAAAAACTTTAACCTGCAAAACAAAAATATATAAAATAATTTGAGCTGATTTTTTAATCAGAGATGATGTCTGGATTAATGGCTACAATGAGCACGTTTTGCAATGCACAGCTTTTTGAAGCAGGGTTTGAAGCAGGACACAGCAACTCTCAGCTCCTTCTCAATGTGTAGCCGGGACCTGTATTTGCTTTTCAGAGCAGCAACAGCAGAGAAGCCAGTCTCACACAAGTAAGAAGTTGCAAATGGAAGAAGAATGTGCACAGCTCTTTGTCTTAAGAGTGGATATTGCTTCTCCACATTCAGCCAGAATTCACTCAGTGTCTGGGATGTGAAACTTAGTCTCAATATGGAGTCAGATGTGATTTCTATGAACTGCTCCTTCTCTGCAAGGCTAAAACCAGTTGGGGCTGGTGCATTAAAAGGATCTCTCACCCAGTCATACTGGGAACTGTTTTTAGGGAAGTACTTTGTAAAGAATCCCATCAGTGATGAAATATGCTGCTTAAAATATGGAATCACTGAGGTGACATCATAGTCAGTAGTGTCAACAAATTCCTGCAAGTTCTCAAATGACACAGTATTTCCTTCATCAAGTCGCCTGCCCCACATTGCAAGCTTTCGAGTGAAAGAGTTGATCTTGTCTGTGACCTGAGGGAGGTGTTGATTTTTCCCTTGAAGCTGTAGATTTAGTTCATTGAGCTTTCCAAATATGTCACTCAGGTAAGCAAGTTTCATCAGAAAGTTCTCATCACTAAACTTTCTTGCAACTTCATACTTGTGCTCCTGCTCCAAAAACATTCTTATCTCTTCTCTGAGCTCAAAAACTCGGGATAACATTTTTCCTTGTGACAGCCACCTTGCTTCACTGTGAAACAGCACAGCTTGATGTTCAGCTCCCATCTCCTCACAGATAGCAGAGAAAACTCTTGTTTTTAGTGGTCTGGTCTTTATTAAATTGACTACTCCTACAATGTCAGTCATAACCTCACTTAATTCAGAGGAAAGGTGCCTTCATGCCAGTGCCTCTCTATGTAAAATCCAGTGTGTCCACTCAGCATTAAGTGAAGCCTTCTTTATGAGAGTCCGAAGTCCTTTTCTCATCCCTGCCATGGTCTGTGCACCATCACTGCAAACACCAATGCAGTTCTCCCACTTTAGCCCATTCTCAGTCAGGAAGCAGTCTAGCATTTTGAATAGCTCTTTGGCTGTGGCTCTGTCTCTGACATATTTACAAAAAAGTAGATCCTCACACAGGGAATTTGTCATTTCAAAACGTACATAAGCAATAAACAAACAGTCTTTGTTGCTGTCAATTGCTTCATCAAATTGTAAGGCAAAACGTTTATCTTTGAGTTTTTCTACCAGCTGTTCTTTAAGATCGTCAGCAATGTCATTTATACGTCTAGCAACAGTGTCATTTGACAGAGGGATAGTTTTTATTTTTGCAGCACTTGCGTCATCCAGCATGACAGAGACCATGTCTAATACTGCAGGCAGTATCAGCTCTTCTGCTATGGTGTGGGGTTTTTTGCACTGAGCAATTTGGTACGCCACCTTATATGATGCCAACAACGCTCGCTGGTTTACTGAAGTAGCAGTCAGAAAGCGGGATGATTGCTGGCAATATTCAACACGTTTTCGCTGAAAAAACTCAAGCGGCTTATCAGCGTGATTAGGGTGTAATGTCTTTAAGTGACGCCTTAATTTATTTGGCTTCATGCTGTCCGCTGCCAACATTTTTAGACACAGTAAGCACACCGGTCTTTCCTTGTCTCCCACCGTAGTCACAGTGAAGCCAAGCGCTACATACGCTTCGTCATATTTCCTCGTCTTAGCTTTCGGGAGACTTTTGTTTGTCTCTTTATCTTCTTCTTTCTCCGCCTGTCTTCTCATCCCTGTTAAAAAATTTTTCATGATGTCACTTGAGGGTCTGCTACACTTCGTGTCTACACTTCATACTCATACTTTGTACTGTGTGCAAAGCGCGCATGCTCAATGCAAACAAAACCCCTACACCACCGAGCGAATGCTCCCTGCGCACACTCTGCCAATGAGAGCGCCACTGCCCCTTAATGTAGTGGAGTGGTATTGCACTTTATTCTAGAACAGTAAAAAAAAATCAAAATAGAAAAATAAAAAAGCATGTTCCCCGAGGTCAAACGCGCCCCCCTTGACGGAGCCACGCGCTCCCCCGGGGGGGCGCGCCCCACTATTTGAGAAGCACTGCTGTAAAGTAACAAATACTAGGTCTCTACCCGACATTGTAATAGAAACAATGTTTCCTCTCAAACTCCGCTTTGCCACTATTTACACAGTAATGGTGGTATACATTTGTCCTGCCGAAGTGATCATTTTCCATTTTATTTTTTTCTCTCCAGCCTAACTGGAGATTTTTTTTGTTTTTTTCTGTCCTATTGGCCATTCAACCTTACCTTTTCCTTTGTTACCTACTGTATTATTTTATTGTCTAACCTTGTTTGTTTATGTTATATATTAATATCCTTTTATTTCCTTTTGTAAAGCACTTTGAGCTGCACTGTTGGAATGAAAACATGCTATATAAATAAATGCTGTTGTTGTTCTGTTTAATTGCACAGGCTTTATACAAGTAAATGCTTTAAACTAATGGTGTTTTATCTCCATTCAATTTAACAAAAAAAAAATGAAACAAACATTTAATATATAGATTGATTTAACATTGCCTGAAATAATGCATATTCTTCCATAGGCTTAATCTTACCTACTATCAATATCTTCCACTATTTCATTGAAACCCTGTCTGTGAGGTTGATGAAAAGCAAAATATTAAATCAAGACTCCAACAGGCAGGAAATTCTGAATGAAAAGTGAACCTCCCCAGAAACAAAATACTCCCTATTCCTAGGAAAAAGCACATTATATGCATGTCAACACTGTGAACAGACTTCCCCTCTGGAAGGATGAAATAGTAGTAAGAAAGACAGCGAAATGTAACATATACTGTAGACACATACATACACAGGATTTATTTATAGCTCTCTATTCTATCTTGGAGTAAAGACAAAATATTGCATTGCAAACTAATGATGCAAGATTTCAAGCCAAAACCCTCATCTACAAAGTACTGTGCTTCAGGTACAGGAGAATGATGACACTGACATTAGAATTGTCTGGAGTAAATGGAAATTAGATACTTGTATTTTTTTCTGGATTTAAAGATGCTTTGTGTTAAATCGCAACATTGCTCTTTAAATGAGGGGAAACAAAACAAAGTGGTATTCAAAAAAAGTGAACTGTGATTTATTAGCTTGTTGTATGCAATTATGGCATCCCTATTAAAATAAGATTCCCAGCAGCTGCACTGTATATTGTAACAGCTTCACTTCTACCAGTTAAATATACTTAAATGTTTAGACATAGATCCCTGAACAAAAATTGCCAGAAAAAAAAATTATTAAAACACTTGTAAATGTATAAAGTCAAACACAGTGAATCTAACTACATACCATGACAGCATCATATCAAGATAAAACTAGTAAATACAGTACTAGAACATCATGCGAAGTCTTTCTGTCTTTGGTTTGAACAACTGAAAATGTAAAGTTTGATAAAATACACTGTTATCTATCTTTTAGTCTGGAATTTTTAGTCTTCAGAGTTAACCCAAGCCTCTAATTTCTAATTAACAGTGTATTGTCTATAATTAAAAAGAAGATGTTACATTCTCAATGTCACATTTACACAGTTAAACACTAAAGAAACCACAGGAAATACAATTAAATAAATTCAAATTAATTTTAATTTCTTATTAAATTAATTATCAGTAGCCTCCTCCTATAAACAAAGACTGAAGACTTATTTTACATATTATTAAGATGCACTAAAAATTGCACCAACAAATGTTATAGCACATTTGGCCATAAAGTTGGACACTTTTATAAAGTCATTTATATATGCGAGTCTGCTCAAGAATGATCCACGTTTTGCTGTTTTTCAGTTCACTTTTGGGTTGCACTTGACACAGTGGAGGACAAACTGACTGTCAGAACTACTAGTTTTTAATTCCGGATAACCAAACTACAGATTTGCAAAGCCCAGCAGACTATGAATCAAGAACAAATTTATTATAAAAAAAAAAACAAAAAAAAACAAACACTTCTTTAAGTACGATCTTAACCTTGGCGTATTATAACCTGGTGTCTTTAAAAGTAACACCAGATTGCCTCGTTTATACTTATAGTGTGAAGCCTGCAGGTAGACTACAATGCAAAATGCACTCTCTGTCAATGACCAAAATGTATTTATACTTGTGGCCGCCCATTCAGTCAGTAAGTTGATATTCTCCTAGTCAGCAGGTGAAAGGACTTGGTCAATGTTGCATATCTAACAGTTTCATGGCACAGGAACTGATACTAACCAAAACCATTAACCAAATGCACTGAAGGGATGGAGATCATAATATTTTTGTAAGTGGGTGATCAAAATGATGAACACATGCACTACAAATATTTCTGCATGTCATTCAGCCTGTTGTTCATCATTCTGGCACCCACATAACCAGCTTCTCCCTAAAACCCACCATAGTGTGAAGTACATGGTGAAAACTGAAAACACAACGAAAATTCAGCACGCATTGCTGCTTCTGATGTCGTGTTTGATGTGCTACCCTTGCAATCAGCGTGCATGTGTCAAGTATTAATCAGGTTTACCACACACACCCACTAGTGACCAACATACTGAAATTGTGCAGCAAATATGTAAAGTAAGAGAAATAGCTGTAAAGCAACTAGGGTAATGAGGGCAAGAACGACAAAAGTGAATCTTGCTTCCTCTGTTAGTTTACTGCAATATAAATAAGGGTAAAAAAAAAAAGGGACAGGACAAGGTGAATCGTTCCACTACTGCTTCAAAACCAAGTGAAAAGAATCAGAATTACTGTACAAGTAGCAGTATAACAAAAATAAATGGAAAATAATTTTACAAATATTGGAAGACTTTTTTCAGCTGATTAAACATCAAGGATATTCCACAAAGTAGCACTGATTGCTTTGCAGTGCTATATGCACAGAACATGAAGAAGCCATATATAAAAGTGATTTTTTTTTTTTTTTTTTTTGTTTCAAGCAAAACTACGGTAAGACTGAAAAGGTGAGAAAGCACAGTAACATCAGACTGTTTACTATGCTAGTCAGGTTGCAAGATCTAAAAAATGCTGATGCTGAGCTGAGTCATTTCATTAATTTACAACTTGGAAACAAAAATGTACACGGATACCGCAAGTAACTCTTTTCAGTTGACAGGGTTTGCTAGTACTGAATAAATTACCTAAATTATTCAGGACCTTGTTGATCACAAGTTATTTCTTGAATGTTCCAACAATACCCATGTCACAGGTTTTTAATGTTTCGGCCTTAGAGGTTAGATACCACCATACTACCATACTTCATTAGAAACTGAAAATAACACCTTCCTCTCTGGTATACGGCAGATTGTGAAAATGCTGCTTACTATTAGCCTAAACACTGCAGTGTGTGAAAATGCTATTTCATGCCTAAACTGCATCTTTACTAACATGAAGACCAGTTTAATGGTCCAAGCATGACAACATTTAATGCAGCTGTATAAATGCAGTATAAATGAAGTACCGTAGATCACTAGCTATAGTGAACTAAAGCTGTAAAGAATATATTGCACTTCAGCATAACCCTGAAGGTCAAACAGATGATAATTTGACAAGAGAAACTAATTGGTTGGGTCTAAATTAGATCTGGAAAAAAAGAGAATATTAATGCAATTTTTCAGCTTATTTTTGATAACATATTTTGTGTACATTGAAAAAAGACCACAAATCAACAATTTAAAAAAAATAAAAAATCACCCATTTCTGAAAATATTCTCCTCCAAGATTCTGATTGTTTATATTGTAATGATAGATAGATAGATAGATAGATAGATAGATAGATAGATAGATAGATAGATAGATAGATAGATACTTTATTAATCCCAATGGGAAATTCACATTCTTCAGCAGCAGCATACTGATACAATAAATAATATTAAATTAAAGAATGATAATAATACAGGTGAAAAAAACAGACAATAACTATGTATAATGTTAAATATTAACGTTTACCCCCCCTGGTGGAATTAAGTGCTATGCACTCTACAAAAAAATCAAAATAAGTACAAAATACATAACAGCTGTAAAAAGTTGCAATTAACCCTCTACCTCATAAACAAAGCTGGGCTACCAGAAAGTGCACCTGGACTACCAGTTTGGTAGCCAAGAAGACTACTATATGCATTTACAGTTTATCCACCCCTGATATACCATGGCAATACTTTTTACATTAAAAAGACAAGTAAAGAATACATATAACATTTTTATTTATTAAGAATCCCTTAATTAAGTGCATGTGCCTGTGCATGACTGTGAATGCCTGGCAGGGTGACAGTGGAAGACATTAAGAATGAACACCATCAAGTGACAAAGCAAAATGAAATACTGAGAAAGAACTGTGTTGTCCTGAGGTGTCTAACAGACACAATATAACTGCTTTGCTACCAGAGAGTTAGCTTTTCTAAGGGACTTGATAAGAGTAGAGACTGACAATATGGGCAACTTCAGAGAATTTACAGATGTGTTTGGTTTGCAAAGTATACTCATCTTGACAGCTCACACTGTCATTATCTGCCTATACAAAGTGATTTTCTTATTACTATTAAAACTACAGTTCTGTAGGAGAACAAGAATGAGTTCAAAACATTTTTTCTTTTTTGCAAAATTGCAATTGCAATTGAAAGAGACAACCAGCATTTCATATCATTCATAGTCCATTATAATGAGTTATGAGTGTTTAATTGGTTTCTTTGATGCATCAGGAGGGTAAGATGCAAAAATGCTGGTAACAACTCTGGTACAACCACATGATTATAAAAGTACTTGTTCATATTAAGCAGTAAAGCAAAGATTTAGCTAGGGATACTGTTACATATTATGAATTTTCTTGCCATTAATGACAGCCACATACTTCAGGTCTTGGACATGCACATTCTCTCTTAGGAAACCCAGCTGTTTTAAAGTGGACAAAGCCATAATGGTGCTTCTTTAGAAGTCCTTTATTGAATCCATTTTTACATTTGCTTTTATCTGTTGATTTGGCAAACTCAGCAGTAAGAATATAAATTATCTTCACAACATTATAAAAATTTGCAGGAAAATTATTGGTTCACAGCAGACCTCTGTCACTGAAATGTATTGCAAATAGGTTAGAAAAAAAGCCAACTCAGTTCTTTCAGACAATATCAATCCTATTTGCTCTAAATTCCAGCTGTTACCATCAGACTGCAGATTTAGGTTTCCAAAGGTCAAGAGCAACAGACTGAAGAACATTTTTATTCATAGAGCTATAAGCATTTTAAATTCTGTTACTTGTAGGGATGCTGCTAAATGTTAAATTCTACATTGTTATTTTGTGTACTGTTCAAAGAAATTATTCTTCTTTCCGTTAATCTTGAGTGTCTATTTATGCAATAACATTGGTTGTCAAATGTTGTGTCTTTGTTTATCTATTGGATGTCTGTAAGAATGTCTTCTGTTTTTGTACTTTCCTGCTGTAAACAAATTTCCCTCTAGGATAAAAAAAGTCTACCTAAACCTAAATGAGCACAATATTAAGTCAAATTAAACTGTTTATGAATAGCATGAGGTTATAGTGATGTACTATGATGAGAATGAATGCTGTTAAGATACATTTGGTTTCTCATGCATCTATATGGGCATTCCTTTATTTGCTTTTTCAAATTGCACGTAACAACAATTTTTTTGAAAAGTCTTGCTTCCTGAGAAGTTTTTGCTGATTGTGACATCACGCAGGAACTCTGAGAAATAGACATGGATATGTTTACTGACAATAACGTATTTTGTCATGTTTATGTTTCGCATAAGCTATTAAATTCAACAGAATTAAAAGTGTTTTGCTCCTGTTTTTCTTTTTTAATCCATGTCTGGTGCATCACGTTGCAGTGTCCAACAGTAGTCAGCAAGCATTGACGGATTCCAGTTGCCCTGGTATCGTTTCTCCATTGTAGCAATGTCCTGGTGAAACCTTTCACCTTGTTCGTCACTGACAGCACCGAGATTTGCGGGGAAGAAGTCCAAGGGTGAGTGGAGGAAATGAATCTTGAGTGACATGTTGCACTGCATTGTATTGTATGCTTTGAGAAGTTTGTCTACCAGCTGAATGTAGTTTGGGGCTCTGTAATTGCCCAGAAAATTGTCAACAACATCTTTGAAGGCTTTCCAGGAAATTTTTTCCGGCCCAACTAACAGTTCTTCAAACCGCTTGTTACTCATAACATGTCTGATCTGGGGGCCAACAAAGATGCCCTCTTTGATCTTGGTGTCAGTTATTCTTGGGAACATCGGTCTTAAATAACAAAAACTTTCGTCTTCCTTGTTCAGTGCTTTCACGAAATTCTTCATGATTCACAGTTTTATGTGAAGAGGAGACAAAAATATCTTTTTCAGGTTGACAAGCAATTCATGTGCCACATTTTTCTGTCCTGGAACTAACTTTTTACGGAGTGGCTAGTTCTGTCGAGAACAGTGCGACTCTTTGGCAAGGCTGTCCCATTCAAAGATGAAACAACAGTACTTTGTATAGCCGAGCTGCAGTCCTAGTAACAGAGCAATGACTTTAAGATCTCCACAGATATTCAAATTGTACCTGCTATACTGGATGTGCTTCAGCAACTATTCCATATTCTCATACGTTTCTTTCATGTGTGCTGCATAGCCAACAGGTACTGAAGGATAAACGTTGCCATTGTGTAGCAGAACAGCTTTCAGGCTTAGCATTGACGAATCAAAGATGAGACGCCACTCTTCTCGGTTGTGATCACAACCCAAGGCCGAGAACAATCCTTCAATGTCACAACAGAAACAGAGACTGTTGACTTGTGCAAAAAATGTGCTTATATCATGATGTCGGCCTCGAAACACAGAAATTTTTGTGCTTGGTGACAGCAAACACCATTCCTGCAGTCTCGAACCCAGCAGCTCGGCTTTTGCTTTTGACAGACCCAAATCTCTGACTAAATCGTTCAATTCGGACTGTGTTATCAGATGTGGATCGCCTGATGAGCCCGGTTCAAAATCCGGGTCAATGTCACTGTCAGTACCCTGCATTGCAGTTTCTTCTTCTGGTTCGTCTACAGTCCAATCCTCTGGTGGTTTCAGAATTGGAAGACTGTCGTCATGTGGCACAGGTCTCATTGCTGAAGGCAGATTAGGATATTCAATTGACTTCTTGTTTTTGGCAGAGAAACCAGACATAGTCAAACAGAAGTAACAGTCCGTCATTTGGTCTTTCTGTTCTTGCCATATCATCGGAACAGCAAACAGCATCATCTTTTGAGTGCCTCTGAGCCAGGCTCTCAGACTGACAGCACATGTCGCACAGCAAAGGTGAGGCAACCATTCCATGTCTTGATCACCAATTTTGCAGCCGAAATACAGATGATAAGCTTTCTTCACAAGAGCAGTCATCCAATGTCTCTGAGGCGCAAGTGTATATTCGCCACAGATATAGCAGAATGTATCGCGGCTGTTACGACATTGACGAGACATATCGCCCGACACCAAAACGTCTATAGCATCAAGCTTACTTACTGTCATATTGCTACAGATACTATACTATACTGATACTATACATACACACTGACTATATTAACCAAATGAGCAGGATCAGTGTATGCAAGCCACCTTTATAGCATGCTGAGACAGCGTCAAGCTCGTTCAGACCTGCCCAGGCATGCCAACTCCATAGATCAGGTTCCAACCTGGCCTGATTCCATGCCTGGACATGCCCAGGCTGCACAAACCGTTGTTGAGAAGTCACTTACGGGAGCGAAAATGTTTGGACACAAATATAAGAAAAAATCATGACAAAACTGATTTCTCTGAAACGGTACGTGATGGGTGATATTCGTGATCAGCACCCAAAAATCTATAAGAAACACCCAACAGAGTTCAAGAAGTAAAAACTTTGTTGTGCAGTGTTGTTAATATCATCTTATATAATATGCTACCGTGGCTGTCCGTTTGTCTGTCCAGGATTTTAACTCACCTGTAAGCTTGCAAACCGTTTGAACTATTGACCTATTGATTGGTACACATACACTACATGACGTCTACTATCTGCTTTAGGGGTAACGATTGACCTCTAAGGTTATTCCTCTTTTTATTTTATTGTAGAATCAACTCTCAGCAGTGGCCAGCAGGGCGGCCGTGGGGCACATGCGTATGGACGCCGTTCTCATCCCTATCACCTTCGCCGCCACTTCCCCTAACTGTTCATATCTTACATCATTCTTGAGGCAGATTGAAGACTTAAGTGCTAGCTTAAGTGTAAAACGTAATAAGTAATTGCAATACAAACACTGACTTAATCAGTTTTAACAAGAAAATATGCCGATGAAAGAAGAGAAGAAGCAGGCCACTAGGGTGGAGAAAAGATGAGCTGCTCAGGAAGTATCAAGTGCATCAACCACAGAGCAAACTAATGCTAAACTTACAGAGACAAAGTATGAAAATTATGAATGCTCAAGTCAAGTGTATACACTGCACGTTATCGTGCTGCGCGCCGGTACTAGTATGTTATATTAGGAAAATAAAGAATATGTGCAGTAGATGGTGTGTACTGCTTTTTCTGATCATCTGGTATAATTAGAAATCATGGACAAAATTTTTTGTCATGTTTGTGAATATCATATTGCTCTTGACATTACACTGAAATTCCCAGTAAAATAAAAAACACAGAAAAAAAATATAGGCACTAATATGTGGCCGGGAATGACAATGTAAAAAAATCCTGTCTTATAAAGGCTCACTTCTGCTCTTTTTGAGCCAATGCCAATTTAAATGTCTATGCACATCAAAGATAAGGGTGAGGGAAAACAAAATGTTTGCAGAAGAATATGAATAATCAAGTGTGACAAGCAATATCATCTTCAGAGTTTGGCTTCTCTTCTTGCTCTTTGGAAAAATCTAAATCTAAATGCCTTAAATTTTACCTATCAGCTAAAGTTACAGTAACAGTCCTAGCTTGTAGTGTCCTGGAGAACTTGATATTGATATGATAATACCTACAAACTCCATGTTTCACATGAAGATACTTCTTTGTTATTTCAGGATTTCAGTGTGCCATCTGTGGTAATGTAGAAGCAAACACAAAATGCATTGCTTCTATATTGCTTAAAAGTGTGCTGCACACACATTATACAGATCATATACATAAGATGGAAAAAAAAGAAAAAAATGTTGATACTTGTCCAATTTCAAAGATATATGAAATTATTGAAATACTCTTTTCCCAACCTGTATAACATACAACTTTGCTAAATATTAGACAGCTAAGATCTATGAAAATACATTAAAAAAACAAACAAACAAAAAAACAGTAAGAAATGTCAAAATAAAACCTAATGATACAAAGACACAGCACATACACACAGAAGTAAAAAAAATATACAAAACATGTGAAAGGCCAAACTGAAATCAAAAGAAAACACAACAATCACCTATCATACCTCTGATGACTCCTCATTATTTACATCAGAAGCAGTTTGGTCAATGTCAGAGCTCTGGGAACCACCTTTTCCTGGAGTCTGAAAAAATAAATTAAAATAACATTAAAAATTACTCTTAGTCATCCAATGAGAGAAAAAAATGTAGACCAAAAAGTAAAACAGTTTGTGTTAAATGACAGCATATGTAACACCATAATCTCTGGCATTTTATAATCAGAAATTGGTAGAAATGTAGTCAAGTGTGTTACTTTTTAGCACAGTTACTTTTGTCAGATTCAGAAAGTGATGAACTTTATTTGGGCTGATTCAGTGTATCTTGTCTGAGGTTTAATTTATTATACATCATAAATTACAGTCTTCAATGATGTCTGTTTAATATTACTGCATGCAAAGTTTTCTAACACAATTCACATTGTGAATGCTGCCTTGAACATTCTCAAAATAAATTTAACATGACTGCAGCCAGTGTTAATTCTTAAGCTTCCCTGGGAAACAACAGATGCAGGCATTGTCTGGGAAGTAGTCTAACCATTTATTTGAAGACTATAATATCACCATAATAATTAAAAAAAAAAAAGTTTGCAATAATTATGGAGAAAGAAACAAACCATAAAAATGGCAACTAATTAAAAATAGAGATATGCCAATATAATTTTGATTTCCAATACTGATGTTCAGCACTTCAATAACAGGACAGTCCAATACCAGCCAATAAATTCTCATCCATTAATGTGTAATATACAGTATAAAGCTTTTTTTATATATAAATTACTGAAAAATGACAGCTTAAGAACATTAAAATATTGAGTACACTTTAAATCCAGTGCCTGGACTTCTTTTTTGACACAGAGGGCAATTCTTTTCAATGTAACAACAAATTGGGGTGATTTTATAGACCAGAAAGTGACTCAGAGTGAGTATTAGAAAGAATTATATATAATCATAACTGAACACTTAATTTATCTTATCATGCCCTTTTCCTGTATTTTGCCTAATATTTCCAGAATAGGTTCTTGCTCTCTGCTCCACTGAATTAGAGTGAGTGGCTTTGAGAATTACAAGTTTGCAAGTTAACAGACAAGATTAACAGACAAGTGTCTTGAGTCAAAACGCTGCCACAAGTTGGCAGAAATCAGTTTGGCAAATAAAAAGGGGTGAAATGGAGTATACATTCATAAACAATCTTAGTTAATTTCTGTAATCTTCGTATTGATTTGACTTCAGGCTGTTATTAGCCTTCAATTTAACAAAATTTTGTCAAATATTTTCTAAAACAGAGTTTAAACTCAAGGCATTGCAAAAGACCATGTCCTCAACTTCCATTGTGCACTTGCGGAGTTCAACTGAGCAACTGGTGAGAGAGCCGAATTCTGCTCAAGAGAAACTGCAACAAGAAGGTTAACATCCTATGCACGTGATCTTAAAGAAACATTAACAATTAAAAAGTTCATTCCTTACTAAAAAATGAAGCACAATTATAAAACAGTAAAAAATAAATAAATCACACATTCAACGTTACACAAATGAAGCAAATGAATGTGCTAAATTACTGGACCATACTTGTTATTGACTTGTGTAAAAGACCATCACTCCGTATGATTTTTTGTTAGGAATGCAGAATTCATGCACCTAATCCATCCGACAGCATGAAAATGACCCACAAGTCCAAGTCACATCTAGAGTAACAGGAAGCCAAAGCAGAGAGATTCAAAACTCTCAATTAAATTTTCAACACTTAAACAGTAATCCCCTGAATAAACAAACACAGAGGGAGCACTCAAACAGGTCTGCAAGTATGGTACATTATGTGTAATAAATTATATTTTTCATTATTTGGCACTATGGTCACTCCTACTTCAGACTGGGAAGCAAACGTATGTCATACCATCTATGCAGAAAACAAAAAACAGTCATTATTGCAGTTATCCCTAAGTCTGTCCATCAATTAGTGCCCTTCTTTGATTTATTATTTGCACCCATTGTTCCATTTGTAATTATCAACTCTCATATATCTATTAACACTGCCTGTCCTGTAATTCATTTTCTAAGATAAAAAGTTTAGATATCAGTGGTACCACAATAAAATCTTTTATAACGTCAGCATGATTATGCTGAGCCATAAACACAAGACATCATATAGCATGACCACATGACTAGCAGCAGACATCTATGCCATAAATATTAGGATTATGAATCTTAAAAAGCAAGTTAATTAAAATTAAGATGAAAGAAGTTCTACAAGATGCTGTAATTTGTTACAAATGTAAAAAGTTGCGATAATGAAAAGCTGCAGCCAATGTGACTTTTCAACAGTTACACTACTTTAGAATGTTATATTACAGAAGTATTATAATAGCATTTAACACAGGCAAACATGCTAAGGAAAGATGTATGTGACAAGTTTGTTACACCTATATATAGGAGGTATTTTCTGCAAAAAAGGAAATTATAAATTGAAAATGCAATCTCTCTTCTGCAATTTTATTTTCAATGTCTACACACAAGAATCCCACAAAAATGAAAAATAAAATGAAATAACGTCATTTGCAATTTTATTTGAAAGTCTACACACAAGAATGCTGCAAAAATTAAAAATAAAACAACACCATTTGCAAATTCAATTTCATCCTGAACAGCAATGAAGCTGCAAAAATGAAAAGTAAAACAAAATTAAGCACTACTGCCACCCACTGGTTACTGAATTTTATTTTCAAGCTCTCAAAATGCAAATAGCATGGATCAATGGGTGGGGACTGGCACCTTGACTTTCCACTGTTCTTTGTCCTTCATAACTATAGTGTATACACTTCAATGGAGAGTACTTCTCACTTCGACTGTGTTTAGTTCACGTGATTTTGATCTTTTCACCTCTGTACTGCAAGCTTTACAGAGAGACCGTCTCACAAAATCTGAAGACTCCGCATAATTGTAATTCTCAAGTACTTAATGTGCTATTTAATTACAATATTTAACATGACAAAAAATAGTCTTATTACATTATAATTTACATTTATTTGCACTGAATTGGAAAAAGCTGTTGTTTTTTTGTAGTATTATATAATAAATTTACACCTCTACAGTTTTCAACACCTCCTCCGTCCCATTCCCCTGGAGTTGACTGGCAACTTGATCGGACTCAATATTGTTACCATTTTTTAAAACAAGGTGATACAGTAGTTTTTTTTTTTTTTACTTTTATTTCATTACTTTTCAAAATAAGGTGATATGGTAGTGATTATTTTATTCACTATGAAGACCTTTCATAATCTGTAATTTTAATTTATGATTCTTTTTCCATCTTTTGTAAGATTTTTTTTAAATCCACCTCATTAAGAAATATATGAGTAACAAATCTGAACTGTATTATTTATCAATTTCATATTTATAAACAAAAAGAATGAAATTTAAATAAAACCAGAATCAATTTTTTGACCATTCTAGAGAGTATTGAACATATCATTCCAAAAATATAATTCCAAAATATGCTTGAATAGGTGCAAAAATACTTTTGAATTGCATTATTTTTATATTGTTGTTTCATATTATCTTTATATTTGTATATACATGTGATCACATAATTGTTTCTATGAAATTACCTTCATTGTGACTGGAACTTTACTTTAAACACATTCCCCACTCTTCTTTCTTGTCTCACTTTCCTAAACAATCAAGGTACCAAAACAACAGATTCCATCAAGAAACTTTAATGACTTAATCATGTTGACACTTAAATGAAGATAAATGACTAATCAATACATACACAATGTAGCACTTCTACAATAATTCTGCTATAAATATAATTTCATATACTGTGTACAGCTCTTAATAATAAAATTATTAGGATTGATGAGCTATAGACATTAAAGGGATTCCAGTCATGATGAAGGTAATACAAAGCTTCCCATTGCTACTTTGGTGGAAATAAATGTAAATTATGATGTAATAAAGGCTTAATAACAATAATAATAATAATAAGGGTAACAATAAGGGTTGGGGGTTGCATTGTGTTTGTTGGGTGCCTAGACTAACTCGGCTGGACTTACGAACAAAGTGAACTTGCAAACACGCTCTCGGAACAGAACTCATTCATATGTAGGAGACTTACTGATTATATTATACACACACTGAAAGAGGATATTGGGTGTCCCAGCTGGGAGGGAGAATGTTTTTTTTACCTGGACAGGATGCCAGTGTTGAATGACAGATGGAGTGGCTGGTGGGAAATATGCTTGTGTCCAGCCGGCATGATAATGGACAGACTGAGAAAAGCGGAGGATTTGGAGTGATTCCACACCCCATACAACAGGCGGCAGTGGTGTTCATATGGGAATCCAGTTGGGACACCAAAAGGGGTGCTTGGGAAATGGAGTCAGAGTCAGGAGGCAGCGAGAAACACTAAGCGGAGGATAGGAGGAGGAAGAGGAATTATTGCTTTATTGTTCATTTATTGTACAATTGTAGAATTTTGTACTGTGTCTTGAGAAAGAGGGCTCTCCGGTGTCCCCTGGTGACCACAACTCACAATATTTTATATACACAAGTTGTCTTGGATAAAATTGTTGGCCATATACAGTACATACAATATTACAACAAAAAGAGCAGAACAAGTAAATTCAGTAAGTGTGCAGATTAAAATAATCATTAGTTGTATTTTTTGGTTTACTTAAAAGGAACTTTAGTGCGACATTTATAAATATTTTGTTTTACAGCACAAACAATAGTGTGATTCCATATTATCTTAGAACCATTGCAGGATGTGGTAGGATTACGAGGGATGGTTTGTTTGAGGTTGATTGTGTGCTATATATTTAATTCATAAATGCCAAAACATTTTCATGTTTTATAAATGTTTTGCTACAATTTTTTTTAATGCTGGTATTGTCCCACACCCTTATTTCAACCACATTACCACTTTCACACATTTGCACATGCAAAAACTCCAAAGATCCAGAAGGAGTCCTTAAATATCCACTCAAATCATGCAGGTTCAATTTTTAAACTGCACTGTAGACAACATATTGTGCACACCAGATGAACAGTTACAGCAAAAAAACAGGAAGCAGACCATCACCTCAGACACAAATCAGTGAAATTTGACATCTAAACCAGTTCACTGTTTTATTGACAACTGCACTTCAAATTACAAAAACAGAATTTACACCTGTTTTTTCTTAGCATGAGATGCTTGGCTGCTATGTAAATTGCATTGATATATGATAGGTATTTTCAAACTGGGGGTCACAGCTGCTCTGCTAAAGATGATGCTAAAAAAAAAGGCCAAAATTTGAAGATTGCCTCTAAAGTATCTCAGATAGTTTTTAAATAAATATAAACTCAAAAATCCAATTATTGCTTTAAAGCAGTCTTATAACAATGTAGAAGTTATAGGCAATAGCATTGGGTTTGCAACCTGTGCGATACATGAGTAGCTCTCAGGTGGAAAAACTCTTGTCTCTGTGCTCATCTTCACTTCAATTCCAATGCTACACTCCTTCTCACAGTGCTCCTGACTTCACTCCCATCTTGCCCATGCCAATTCAAAGTCACCCTCTACTTACATGGGGAGCACTGTAACCCTATGCTCTCACTCCCCACCTAATTTAGTTGATCCATGCCAGAATCGCTGACTGGAAACTGTGTGTCAAAACCAAGGAATTTTTACGAAAAAGAACATTTTACAACGTACCCTGTGTGTAAGTCCGATCCAACAAACATTAAATTTTTAGTTTTGGAGCTTATCCCAGCTAGCATAGGGAGCAAGGCAGGAACATTCCCTGGACACGTGCGCATGGGAGGCAGCTAAGGGGCTTGAGTAAGGACAGTTCCAAGACATACCGGGATGTGGCAGAGTGCACTGACTCTTTTTCTCCCTTGCCTGCAGACCATTCACGGGAGATTCTACCTAGTCCTCTTGACGTCACTTCCGGGACCGAGCCAATGGAATGAGACCTTGCTGGCTCCGGACCCTGTGATGTCACGTCCGGGCTCACACCAATGACAGAAGACCTACATGAGCCCGACCTCTTTGACTTTACTTCCTGTCTTCCCCTTTAAAAGCCTCCACCTTTTCCCTATTCCCTCAGCTCCGTATTGGACTCAGTTTTGTGCACAGCAGTGCTATCAACTTAAAAAACGATTTGCAGCCAGGATACCATACTTATACGGGTGGCTGCCCCAAAACTTGCTATGTCTCATTGTGAGTGTCTCATTTGTGACAATGTCTGTGTGCAAAACCAGAATTTCACAATTACTTAGGCTTTCATTACTTAATAAACTTACTAGCAAAATACCCACGCTTCGCAGCGGAGAAGTAGTGCGTTAAAGAGGTTATGTAGACATATATATACATATCTACATATACACATCCACACATATATATATATATATATATATATATATATACACACACACACACACACACACACACACATATATCAACATATATATACACATACATATACACACACACATATATACACATACATACACACACACACATATATATACACATACATACATAGTGCGTTGTAACACGGGCTGTGATTGTTACATGGGAGGGAGACGACAAATCACAGCTTCCCGCTTTCTAATCGGGCCTGTGATTGATGCTTTGACGGATGCCCAGATCCCACAGTATTTCCCCTTAGGAGAGGCGTTAGGCAAGTGTAATTGAATAGCGGCGCTGCAAGTTTAGCTTTACACCTGTTTTTAAGGCTTATTGACTGAAAGGGGCTTTCATGAAAAAAGTTAGGGCTTTGCTACAGGATACACCCTCCACAAGTTAAGGAAGTAAAAATAAAGGTATATATTTCTGTTTTATTTAAACCTTTTAAGTTTGTATGCGGGCGGTATGGTGGCGCAGTGAAAGGTGCCAGTTAGGAGACCTAGGTTCGCTTCCCTGCGTGGAGTTTGAATGTTCTCCCCGTGTCTGTCTGGGTTTCCTCCGGGTACTCCGGTTTCCTCCCACAGTCCAAAGACATGCAGGTTAGGTGCATTGGCGATTCTAAATTGTCCCTAGTGTGTGGGTGTGTGCGCCCTGCGGTGGGCTGGCACCTTGCCCGGGGTTTGTTTCCTGCCTTGTGCCCTGTGTTGGCAGGGATTGGCTCCTGTATTTAGGATATAGCGGGTTGGATAATGGATGGATGGACATTTGTATGCATAGCCCTATTTGCCCGTTTTCGTTTTTTTTCTTTCTTCAGTAATATTTCAGCAAACCCGGAGCTTGTCAGTTCAAATCCTGGTACTGACACCACTGTGTGACCCTGAGGAAGTCACTTCACCTGCCTGTGCTGCAAAAAACAAAAGTAATGTAACAAATTGTACCTCAGATGTTGCAAGTTGCTGGAATAAAGGCATAAGTCAAATAGATAAATATGTATTATACACATAGGAACTATTCATTTATTTTCAGTTAAGTCATCTGCAGCAAACCTTTATAAATGAGGGTTTCTCCTTTTTAGAAGGAGCATACTGTTTCTTCTTCATTGAGGTTTTCTCTTGGAGAGCTTTTTTCATTTCATTGAAAATTAAAGCAGCAGCTGCCAAAATATGTAGCTTTCTTATTATTTTTTCAACATTGTGTAAAATAACTTTATAAAGTAACATAAAAGGTTTAAATACTGGTTATCCTTTTACACTAAAATATTACTAAAGAGATACAAAAAAAGTAAAATGCATATGTTGTTTTTCTTTAAGGAGATTAAATATTACTGAAGAAAGAAAAAAAAACAAACTAAAACAGCCAAATGGGGCTATGCATACGAACTTAAAAGGTTTAAATAAAACAGAAATATATACCTTTTATTTTTACTTCCTTAACTTATGGAGGGTGTATCCTGTAGCAAAGCCCTAACTTTTTTCGTGAAAGCCCGTTTCAGTCAATAAGTCTTAAAAAGAGGTGTAAAGATATTGACAATAAGCTACGCAAACCCACCAAGACATGCAATTGTTTAAATCAAGGCGCGAGTCGAAAAACACCATCCCATACTATTAGTTAACGATTAACACATTTCTATATGTATTGTAAGCATACAATACAACTGATAATATGTTGCGCTTATTTATCTGGTGTACCGACATTTTTGCGTGTTTAACGGCTGAAATCTAACGTGGTTTGTGCCCTTCAGAATGAAAACAGTTTGCACTTACCTTTTTAATAAAAGGCGAGCTTTTAAGCCTGAGAAATCACCCCGTAAATGCACACGTTTAATTGCACGTGTTAATATGTATGCTTACACAGTATTAAAAGACGCTCAACAATTAACGTCATTTACCTTCGTTCCCGCGTTTGACTCGTGCTGTAAATCTCTTCCTTGTTTTCAGTTCACGTGATTACGTAGGAGGCGTGATGACGCGATACGTGACTCCGCCTCCTCCATTAGAGTATATGAACAAAAAACAGGTTCCAGGTATGACCATTACGCGTAGAATTTCGAAATGAAACCTGCCTAACTTTTGTAAGTAAGCTGTAAGGAATGAGCCTGCCAAATTTCAGCCTTCTACCTACACGGGAAGTTGGAGAATTAGTGGTGAGTGAGTGAGTGAGTGTGTGAGTGAGTGAGTGAGTGAGTGAGTGAGTGAGTGAGTGAGTGAGTGAGTGAGTGAGTGAGTGAGTGAGTGAGTGAGTGAGTGAGTGAGTGAGTGAGTGAGTGAGTGAGTGAGTGAGTGAGTGAGTGAGTGAGTCAGTCAGTCAGTCAGTCAGTCAGTCAGTCAGTCAGTCAGTCAGTGAGGGCTTTGCCTTTTATTAGTATAGATAATTATCAGACAGCATTACATTATTCAATGTACCGTTCAAAAATATGACTTGTATTTTAACTTATGGGTTATACTAATAAACAGTAGTTTGCCTACAAAAAAAACAAACAGATGACACAAATTTAGTGTTTGAAGATTCATATTTAGCAATGAATTACACTCTTTTACTTGTCCTACTGTGTGTCTCAGTGATTATGCATATCTTTTAACATAGTACACATCATAAAAGTAGGAAGATGTTCCTTGTCCATCAAAGCATTAAAACACTAAATCAATTTTATATTGGCATTAACAAAAGGAGAAACTCAATATGTCAACAGTATCGTAGGCTAGCCAAATAACCACTTCGTTTAAGTCTTGCCTCAATGTTTTCTTGCTGCAACTGTTGTTGGCACTGCCAGTCCTCCTACATCTCACAGTTCAAAACACATAACTGTGGGTGCGTGTAAGGTTATCTTCCTCGATCCATGACAAATAACTGCATGCACAAGAAGAAAAAAATGGATGGATGTTGGAACTGTTGGACATCTGTAGAATTGCTCATTAAAATCAGAGAACGAATGCTAACCTCCATTCATTTATCAAGATTGTGTAGGACACTATGAAAAGCAATTAATCTGATTACCTTTTCATCTCATTTTACAAATGCATGACAATTTAAGTTAAGCAATTACACATGATTTCTTTTGTAATGTAATCTCCCTCTCAAACATGCAAATATCTGTTTCTAAGCTAATTCCGAAATGGGTAAAAGCATGAACGATGCATGCCTGTGTGTGTATGTGTATTTTGCCTCATATATTATTGTGTGCTTTCCGATGTAACTTGTCTACTTGCAGGCATGACCAAATGCAGTACTGCCTTTCTCCATACTAACAGTACTGTAAAAAAAAAAAAAAAAAAAAAGCTGGTACTGTTACATTTTCGGAACTTTGGAACCAAATTAGTACCGAAGAATCAGTTCTTGTGATATCTCTGATATCTGAACTGATATAAGCAATAACAAAATTTAACTCGTGCAAGACACCTAGAAAATAGCAGAACAAAGGTTGTTTTACAGGAGATCTGAAATAATGGATTACACAGTTTTGAAAAATTAAAGCACCAGGAGTTTGTGACATTTTAATTAATCTGACCCATTCACTAAATATTATTCTTTAGTGGTGTTTTTAACCAGCTAATGTTGCAAATATAAATCATAGAATACAAACTTTACACAAACCTAAATTTATCAACCTCAGTGTGATTCTCTGACAAACCAGATTTTAAAAGCATGATGGAACAAAAACAGCTTTAAAGAATTTATTTATTTGAAAATATCTTGAATAGTCTTGAAACTCATTAACTAAAACATACCCTGCTTTGCATTTTGATATTTATGAATGCCAATACTAGTTTGCTTAAATGGTAGTTGGGTAACTACAGAGGTACCTTGAGATACAAGTGCCCCAATGTACGAGTTTTTTGAGATACGAGCCGTCACTAGGTCGATTTTTTGCCTTGAGTAACGAGCCAAAATTCAAAATATGAGCCATCAAAGAGCTTGTCGCTGCACATTCCGAGGAACTGACGACGGAGGAGTTGACGGAACTACAGACGCAGCAACATACGGAGGTTCTGCATGAGATCGGTATCACAGAGGAGGCAGAGGCGGAGGAGGTTACCTCAAAGTGAGATAAAGGAAGTGTTTGCAATGTGGGAAAAAGTTTCGAACTTTAAAGAAAAGAAACACCCTGAAAAAGTTGCAACTGATCGTGCAGTGGCGCAATTTAATGACACTTGCCTAACACTTGACTTTATTGAAAAGGAACCCTGAAAAAGTTGCAACTGATCGTGCATCGGCGCTATTTAATGACACTTGCCTAACGCTTGACTTTATTGAAAAGAAACATCCTGAAAAAGTTACAACTGATCGTGCAGCGTCGCTTTTTAACGACACTTGGCTAACGCTTGACTTTATTGAAAGGAAACATCCTGAAAAAGTTACAACTGATTGTGCAGTGGGGCTATTTAATGACACTTGCCTAGCGCTTGACTTTATTGAAATGAAACATCCTGAAAAAGTTACAACTGATTGTGCAGCGGCGCTATTTAATGACACTTGCCTAACGCTTGACTTTGTTGAAAAGGAACCCTGAAAAAATTGCAACTGATCGTGCAGAGGTGTTATTTAATGACACTTGCCTAACTCATTTCAGAAACATTCTAAAGGGGAGGACTAAACAAAGCTCCTTGGATAGGTTTCTATTGAAACGCCTTGAGAATTAAAGTGAGGAAAGCGTGGCAAAAAAGAAAAAAAAACTAGTGAAGAAGAAAATTAAGTTAAGCAAAATTGAAAGAAAAAAACATTACAATACATTAATCGGCTTTGCCAACATCTGTATTTCTTGAGATTCTCTTTTATGTATTAGGTTTTATTTTGTTTGTATACAATATTTGTTCATTATAAAAACATTTTTCTTATGTTGAAAACATTTAACAAAAAATTGGGGTGGTTTGTTGGGGGCTGGCACGAATTAATTTCATTTCAATTAATTTCAATGGGGAAAATTGATTTGAGATACGAGCATTTTGACTTACAAGCTCGGTCACAGAACGAATTAAACTCGTATCTCAAGGTACCACTGTACTTGATGAACACACCACAGCTTTAAAGCTGCTGCTATTATATATTTTATACTGTATTACAGAAAAAGCAACAATATTGTTCATTTAAATAATGGAGATACTTTTAATTAAATGAATGGGATTTCTGTTTTTTTATGGTATCGATTTGGTATTATTATCGAATACAATCACCACAATGACTACCTCATTAGGGGAGGACATAAATGAGATAAAGAACAATAAAAAGATCACAAAGGATATAAGGAAAGATATAAAGGACATAAACATGACAAATGAGAAGCTGTTTCAGGATATTAAAGACTTGACGTTTAAGTAATCGCTTTGAGGCAACCTATGCTAGAGGTATGCATACCTATGCTTGAGGTATGCTAAAAAAAAATTGAGAAAAAATACAGGAAATGCCAGTAAGTTTGAAAATAAATTTAGAGAGCTTGATGCTCAGCTTGAAGATATTAAGCAAATGTTCACAATGAAAAACCAAAGGCCACTAAATCCAAATGCAAAGTGCTTGGACACAGACTAGCTGTGATGGAAGCAGGATATACAAAAGATAATATCAGAATTGAAGGTCTCCTTGTAAACCATGAAAGCCCAAACCCAGTGAAATTTGTCGCTGAACTATTCTCCCAAATAACTGGAGAGGACTTCAAATCAGACACCAGGATATCAGCAGCTTACTGCATATGTGGATCGAATGCCTCAAAAACCTAGAAGCCTCATTGTATATTTCAATTAATTACAATCAAAAATGAATCTGATGTTTCTTCTCAGACTGAAACAAGAGATTATATTTGAAAATAACTGCATTTGCATTTTCCCTGATTATTCACCTTCAACAGCTGCTAAACGTGATGCATTTTACAGCATTAAATAGCACTTACGCAAAGCAAAATTTAGATACAGCCTCTTGGATCCTGCTAAATAGTGTGGTCATTCAAGGAAAATTCCACATTTTTAGTTCTCTGGATGAAATCAGAAAAAGAGCTACAAAAATTTGATCTTGACACTTTTTGAAATATGACTATGAGTCACATCGTGTCCTGGCAAAGCAAAGAAGACTTTACCTACAATTTGGCCTATTTGCAGTGAGATGTTTGCCATAATTACACATTTTATTTCCTTCCCTGCTACGTTAACATCCATCCATCCATTATCCAACTCGGTGTGCTTCAGTTTCCTTTCAAAGTCATGTAGGATGTGGGGTTTTGTTCTGCTATATTGACCCTGCTAATGTATGTGTTG
This sequence comes from Erpetoichthys calabaricus, assembly GCF_900747795.2. Lineage (NCBI taxonomy): Eukaryota > Metazoa > Chordata > Cladistia > Polypteriformes > Polypteridae > Erpetoichthys > Erpetoichthys calabaricus. Next base: position 277,976,849 of record NC_041394.2, on the reverse strand, counting down.
CTCACATTCACCCTGCGATGTGCTGGCGTTCAGGATTTGCTCCTGCCTCGCACACAATGCTTGCTGGGATGTGCACAACCCTGAATGGATGGCATAATTAAACATGTATAACAAAGATTTTTTTTAAGGTTCTAAACACTCCGTGGTCTAAGTTTATAACTAGTTTTAATTTCAAAAAGACGTTTATCGTGTGGTGATTGGTTAGGTGGAGAAAGAAAAAGGAAGGATAGGAACTGAGGGTTTGGTACATCAGACAGAAACAGCATGAATGCAATAAAGAAAGCCCACTCAGAAGAACATCCATTGAATTCTGTGTTCGTGTCTCCGACCACCAGATCACAAACCCAACATTTACACAATATTTAAGTTAAACCTGTGCGATACCCATTCAAACATCCAGTTTTTTGGAGCCTCGTCACACCTGCCATAAAGTTCTCTACATTGAACATTCACCTGGGGACCCCTTACTGCGAGGGAGCAGCACTACCACGACACTACCGTGCATGTTTAACACCTGCTTTAATGCATTTCATCCTGAAAATGATATCAAGTATATACAGTGGTGTGAAAAACTATTTGCCCCCTTCCTGATTTCTTATTCTTTTGCATGTTTGTCACACAAAATGTTTCTGATCATCAAACACATCTAACCATTAGTCAAATATAACACTAGTAAACACAAAATGCAGTTTGTAAATGTTGGTTTTTATTATTTAGGGAGAAAAAAAAATCCAAACCTACATGGCCCTGTGTGAAACAGTAATTGCCCCCTGAACCTAATAACTGGTTGGGCCACCCTTAGCAGCAATAACTGCAATCAAGCATTTGCGATAACTTGCAATGAGTCTTTTACAGCGCTCTGGAGGAATTTTGGCCCACTCATCTTTGCAAAATTGTTGTAATTCAGCTTTATTTGAGGGTTTTCTAGCATGAACCGCCTTTTTAAGGTCATGCCATAGCATCTCAATTGGATTCAGGTCAGGACTTTGACTAGGCCACTCCAAAGTCTTCATTTTGTTTTTCTTCAGCCATTCAGAGGTGGATTTGCTGGTGTGTTTTGGGTCATTGTCCTGTTGCAGCACCCAAGATCGCTTCAGCTTGAGTTGACGAACAGATGGCAGGACATTCTCCTTCAGGATTTTTTGGTAGACAGTAGAATTCATGGTTCCATCTATCACAGCAAGCCTTCCATGTCCTGAAGCAGCAAAACAACCCCAGACCATCACACTACCACCACCATATTTTACTGTTGGTATGATGTTCTTTTTCTGAAATGCTGTGTTCCTTTTACGCCAGATGTAACGGGACATTTGCCTTCCAAAAAGTTCAACTTTTGACTCATCAGTCCACAAGGTATTTTCCCAAAAGTCTTGGCAATCATTGAGATGTTTCTTAGCAAAATTGAGACGAGCCCTAATGTTCTTTTTGCTTAACAGTGGTTTGCGTCTTGGAAATCTGCCATGCAGGCCATTTTTGCCCAGTCTCTTTCTTATGGTGGAGTCGTGAACACTGACCTTAATTGAGGCAAGTGAGGCCTGCAGTTCTTTAGACGTTGTCCTGGGGTCTTTTGTGACCTCTCGGATGAGTCGTCTCTGCGCTCTTGGGGTAATTTTGGTCGGCCGGCCACTCCTGGGAAGGTTCACCACTGTTCCATGTTTTTGCCATTTGTGGATAATGGCTCTCACTGTGGTTCGCTGGAGTCCCAAAGCTTTAGAAATGGCTTTATAACCTTTACCAGACTGATAGATCTCAATTACTTCTGTTCTCATTTGTTCCTGAATTTCTTTGGATCTTGGCATGATGTCTAGCTTTTGAGGTGCTTTTGGTCTACTTCTCTGTGTCAGGCAGCTCCTATTTAAGTGATTTCTTGATTGAAACAGGTGTGGCAGTAATCAGGCCTGGGGGTGGCTACGGAAATTGAACTCAGGTGTGATACACCACAGTTAGGTTATTTTTAAACAAGGGGCAATTACTTTTTCACACAGGGCCATGTAGGTTTGGATTTTTATTCTCCCTAAATAATAAAAACCATCATTTAAAAACTGCATTTTGTGTTTACTTGTGTTATATTTGACTAATGGTTAAATGTGTTTGATGATCAGAAACATTTTGTGTGACAAACATGCAAAAGAATAAAAGAAATCAGGAAGGGGGCAAATAGTTTTTCACACCACTGTATGTTAGCATTCTAAATTTTCAGAGAGCAGGAATATTATGAAGTGAATGTATTCTGTGCGGTGATCACTGCTGGTGCCTCTTAGTGCGGAGGAAGTCAATTTAACGACGGGGTTTGAGAAAATCTAGTAAATTAAACATTGATTTTAGGATGAAGTTTAGTTTACGACATTCTACTTTAATTATAAAATAAACTATGAGAATAAAGTGGAAATGTCGACTTTAATCTTGACATAAGCGTCAAGATTAAAGTGGAAATGTCGAGAATAAAGTCAACATGTCGACTTTATTCTCAACATATAGTTTTTTTTTCCTTCCCTGTGTCCGTATTTTTTTTTCTTCACCGTGGCCCTAATACGATTCTGTAGGTTTATACCACAAATAGCATTATAAATGCAAGTTGCAGTTTTATTATTTATGTATATAGCTTAGCTTGAAGCAAGGTCCATATTAATGCAATTTTCCTAAATGATGATTCAGTTGGTAAAGATGTCATCACCAAGCTGCACTTGTTTTATTTTATTTTAATTTCGTGTATACTGTGTAATGCACCTGGGCTTGAAGTCTTCAAGTAATAGTATTATTACTGAAAGTTGCACTATTATTTATTTTATTTTTATTATTTATTAGTTTAAATATTATGCAGTTTAATGATGGTAAAGTTGTTAAAAAAGTCATTAACTTGTCAGTGGACAGAGATTGTTAACATTAACAGAAATTATAGTTGGTTTACAAAAAATATTTACTATTTATTCCTTTTCTAAGACATGTTCAGTGCAATACAACTTTTGACAAGCACCTCTGGATATTTTACTAAGTCTAAATGCGTCTTTGGATGGTTAAAATTTTGACAGCATATTTTCAGTTTGTTTGCAAAATTTGTTCAATAAAAAGGTTCTATATTTTGACTGCAACTGTCATGCAATGTGATTCCTTCTCTTCAGTAGTGCCACCCCCTTGAAAACTATCACTTTATGGGGCCATTCAAACCTATATTAATACTTGTGTGCACATTAAAATGTTCTTTTGTACAATGTACAATTCTCATGACAGTGGAATAAGTTATTTTTAGCCAGTCTACTGTAGTAATTGCAGTGGAAAATGTGGTTAACATCCACTCATGCATGGGAAAAAAAATACAGTTTAATACCATGAAACCAGTATAATTTTGAAAAATACCGTGATATAGAATTTTGGTCATACTGCCCAGCACTACTCTATTGGTATTGTTTAACATCATACCCTGGGTTTTATTCTTTCGAGCCTGCTCAAGATTATATTCTAAATTTACAATATTTGGACTGTATTGCCAATAGATACTGTATCTCTACTCTATTCCTTCTACACCTCCTGCTTGGGGGCTTTTTTTTTGTTCTGGATGTGCTCTGTCTCTAGGCATGTCAGAGCACTGAGACTGTGTGAAGCATGGTCTAGCCTCACTTGGTGAGGCAAAATGTGGGGGCGGGGAGTATGGGGGAGTTGGCACAATTGTTAGTGCCAACACAACAATAGGCTTCATAGCCATACCTGCTGGCAAAGAGAAGCAAAGTTTATTGGACTTATCAACACATAAACTTGTGATTGAGGAGTTCACATGATGGTGCACATTGGAAATGCTAGAAAGTTTCTGGAACAACTACCAACCAGCCAACTCAGCAGCTCTGCATACTGTATAGACAGCAAGGATGGTCCCGGTGTGAATGGCTTGAGATTTATCACGTAGGAATCTGTTGCCCTGGGTGATTAGCTGTCACAAGTTAGGGCTACTCACTCCGCTGACTTGAGAGACGTGGTGATACTTTGCTGAATATCTTCATAAAGCCTATGTACAGTAACTTCACTCATTTGCTATCTTCTTGGTATAGCATACCACAGTTTGAAAATCTGTATCATTTGTCGAAAGGCCTCGTTTTCAACATTGGTGTAGGGTACCGATAAAATCCGCTATAGATTGTTACTTATTGGGCACAAGGCGAATTAAACAGAAGGTTGGAGCTACCCGACATCTCCAGTATAGACGGTTTAGGCGCTGCTCATTTGGATGTCAACAGAAATTATGTTTATGGGTGACATTAGGAGAAATAATTTCTCAAATTTGTTGTGTTACAACAAAACGAAGATAAGCAAAAATCTACATATAGTAATTGAGCAGGCTAGAGATTCAAAATCAAAATCGAATTGTTTAATTAAAAAATAATGATTAATCTGAATGTCAATACTTTTACCCAGACCCCACAAAGCTCCGATGATCCCGCTTTATTCATCAAGGGGGACATGCCCCCAATCAGTTGGATCTGTCATAAACACTGGTGTAGATGACAGATGGGACATTAGCATTTCAGCAAGCAATGACAAAAAGGTCAACATTTAAAAACAATGAATATTTGCTTTATTACCTTAACCCATTATAAATGTATCTGGGCAGCATCAGGTTCTTCTGCTTATATACAAATAAATACAAAGCATAGAGTGAGATAATCACAGTGGAGAATCTCTGGAATATAAACAAAGAAGAGTATAATTTGAAGATTTAAAAAAAAAAAAAAAAAAAAAAGATAATCACATGAAAAGGTACAGTTTATTCAACTGAGCCACGTTGACAATGCAAGTTCATTTCTATCAGCAAGTCAATCTTAAAGCACTTTAACAAGCACTTAAAGAAAAATACTAAATCAAATCCCTGAAGTTTAACAAATGTGAGTTGAATCTAACTTTGTTCTGTACTATTTCAGTAACTCAAAAAAGGCAAATTGCTGACTTGTGCTCTAGAAACGATGTCCACTTTAACAGTATATGCATGTGGTTAAAATGCTTTGTTAGACTAAGGAAACAAAAATGGGCACTTCCAACTAATTTTGTATTTACATAACAGAAAAAACACTTTTGGTGGAAGTATAAAATTTACTAAAGTGTTGTTACTAAAATTTACTAAAGTGTTACTGAAAACTCTTTGCCAGACAATGCCAGGAGACTGACATGCAAATTCTAAAAAAAGGAGTCTCTCCATGTAAAGGACTGTATGTGATTGATTTCATCTCATGGATACACACTTCAGTAAAAGTTATCCAATTTCTTACCACCTCCATGGTATTGCATGGAAGATTTTTCAACTAGTAGCAGAATCGACTAATTCCAGCATACGCACTAATTCCCAGAAACATGTTACTGCTTCTGTCTCATTTTCCAAACTGTTCCCAGCTAGTGGCAATGAAGAATGTGTTTGGAAAGCATATGGAAAATTTCCTTACATTTCAGCTCTGCGTCCTTACATGATTTGTGTTTTAACTAAGCTTAGATAGTACAGTGACATGAGCAAAAAATCCATCCAGTGTTGGGGATGTTCTTATTACCTCGTTAGCATGTCCATTTTTTAGAACACTGATAAAAGCACTTCAATTTTTTTCATTTAATACTCATTGTCATTGGAGCCTAGTGCTACTGTGTTAGCTGGTCATGTTCATCCATTTATTTACTCTTTAGTGAATGGCAATTAGTAGGTGAGTGGATCTGCTTGGCATAATTGCTGTTTCAAATGCCATGGCTTCAGGGAAAATGGAGGAATAACATAGGATATTTTGGACACAAGAAAAGGAGAAAGAAAAGGATGGGGGAGCTTAATTGCACCATCCAGAAAAATGTGGTGCTACAGGGGTTGGAATGATATAGTGTTCCGAGTACACAGAAGTACTGAAAACTTTGATTTTAATTTCATAAATGTAAATTTGGTTAGGTCAGGTCAGGTCAGGAGGGTAGCACAAACTGGTATAGCTCAATGCCGCACCCAACACACGATGAAACAACTTGGGATCCTTGGCAACCCCCCAAGCACACATGCAATCTAGTCCCACCCTCCAGAAATGACCCTCTATCTGCCACAGCCAGGTGTTATGTGGGTGTCCCCTTGCCCTGGTCTAGCTGCTCAGGTCCTCAACAATGTGGACCCTGTGAGGTGGATCACCCTGGGAGAATCACGCCACATAGCTTTGGTTCTGATTCTATGATGTTTAAAATATCAAGAAAAGTTGATTTTAGTACACTGCCTGTGTAAAATCAAAGATAGATTTTTCACACCTGAAAATTGTGCATTTTTTGTGTTGTGCTTGACTAAGCAAAGAAACATTTTTTAACAAGCGGCTTCCAAGATAACTGCCCTGAACATTGAGACTTACATACAACAATAACTTTTGAAAAAAATTGACTAATCTTGTTCAAACAAATTCCATTGTGTTGGCCCTATCACAGGCTGTAGGCCTATGGTTTATGGTCGACTTTAGTCCAGTACCTATTCCCATATCCTTCAAAGATGTTTTACCCAATATCCAGTGATAGTAGAAATTGATTAATTTAACTGAGATTTTGCATTCTGCTTTGTTTAGTTATGGGAGAAGACCTATTGATTTGCTAATTTTTTGTACAAGTAGTTTTTGAGATGCATATTTTATTTAAACATACATCTACCCACACGGAGGTAAACAGAACAGCCATGCACACACACAAAGAATTTTATAAATGAAGATAGCCGACACCTTGCTTGGTGATGGAGAAATAAAAATATGCAAACACATCCAGTATATACATAGATTTGTAAAGGATGACATGGACAGAGACATTAAGTCATCTCTGTGCCAATCTGTTCAGCCTGTTGGTTTCATTTGAAACAACGTGTTTATAGTAGTGCTGGGAGGTATTTTTCAAAATTATACCGGTTTCATGGTATTGGACGGTATTTTTTTTCCCATGCATGAGTGGATGTTAACCACATTTTCAACTGCAATTACTGGCTAAGAATAACCTATTCCACTGACATGAGAACTGTACATTGTACAAAAAAACATTTTAATGTGCACACAAGTATTAATACAGGTTTGCATGGCCCCATAAAGTGATAGTTTTCAAGGGGTGGCACTAATGAAGAGAAGGAATCACATCGCATGACAGATGCAGTCGAAATATAAAGCCTTTTTATTGAACAATGTTTGCAAACAACTTAAACTAAAATTTTGACAACATATTTTCAACCATCCAAAGACGCAAATATCCAGAGGTGCTTGTCAAAAGTTGTACCGCACTGAACATGTCTTAGAAAAGGAATACAGTAATCCCTCGCTACTTCGCGGTTCACTTTTTGCAGATTGACGACTTCGCGGATTTTATATGTAAGCATATCTAAATATATAACGCGGATTTTTCGCTGCTTCGCGGGTTTCTGCGGACAATGGGTCTTTTTACTTCTGGTACTTGCTTCCTCAGTTGGTTTGCCCAGTTGATTTCATACAAGAGATGCTATTGGCGGATGGCTGAGAAGCTACCCAATTAGAGCATGCAGTTAAGTTCCTGTGTGCTGCTGATTGGCTCAGCGACGGAGTGCTGCATTAACCAGGAAGTCTCATCTCACTCATTCAGCATTAACGTGCTACTGCTTCAGGGGCCATGTCCAAGCGCCAACAGAAGATGCAAATGATTGCAGAAAAGGTAAAAGTTTTGGATATGTTGAAGGAAGGGAACAGCTACACCATTACAGCATCAATGAGTCCACGATTCTTTTTATTTAAAAAGGAGGAAAAGCATATAAGATCTACGGCCGCAGTGTCCTTTAACCAGGGCGCAAAACGAGTTGCAAGTGGACGTGATAAGGCAGTAGTCTGGATGGAATCTGCTTTAGGAATCTTTGCAACAAGGTTGATGACGTCATGACCGCCTACAAGCTGCTCTTCGACTGGAAAAAGAAGCAGCAGCAGCAGCAACTGCCAATCAAAATGTTTTTGCAGCCTCGCAAAAAAGAGCCAGTTCCTACTACTACTACTACTACGGATACACCTTCGGAAACCGTGGAGGAGGTGCCCCAGGAAATGGCACCGCCGTCTGAAGAGACGTAAAATACAGTCATCGGCTGCGCAGTAAAAGTCATCATCACCTTCATCGTCATCATTTTTACTGTGCAGCATATTCATCACCATCATCACGTCATATATAGCTACGTGTACTTCGCTATACAGTAAGTGTAAACTTATCTACCGATTTCATATTGCTTAGCAGTTGTTATTAAGCAATTTCGTATTGCTTAACAGTCCCTGTTATTAATAGAGTAAAGGGTGGGTTGTAAACAATACAGGGAGGGTTTAAAAATGTCCAAATACACGTTAAATAATTAAATAAATATGGTGTCACTACTTCGCGGAAATTCAGTTATCGCGGTCAGCCTTGGAACCTATCTCCCGCGATAAGTGAGGGATTACTGTAAATAGTAAATATTTTTGTAAACCAACTACACTTTGCTAATGTTAAAAATCACTGTCCACTGACATGTTAAGGTGACTTTTTAAACAACTTTACCATCATTAAACTGCATAATATTTAAACTAATAAATAATAACAATAAAATAAATAATATTGCAACTTCCAGTAATAATACTATTACTTCCAAGACTTCAAGCCCAGGTGCATTACACAGTATTCACCAAATTAAAATAAAATAAAATAAAAACAAGTGGTACTTGGTGATGACATCTTTACCAACTGAACCATCATTTAGGCAACCGCATTAATATGGACGTTGCTTCAAGCTAAGCTATATACATAAATAATAAAACTGCAACTTGCATTTATAATGCTATTTGTGGTATAGCCCTACGGAAGTGTATTAGGGCCACAGTGAAGAAAAAAAAATACGGACACAGTGAAGAAGAAAAAAACACTATATGTCGATATTAAAGTCGACATTTCCACTTTATTCTCGTAGTTTATTTTGTCATTAAAGTAGAATGTCGTAAACTAAACTTCATCCTAAAATCAATGTTTAATTCACTAGATTTTCTCAAACCCCATCATAAGTTATGTAGCACATTAAATGCCTACTGTTAAGTGTTCCCCCGACCCAGTTGTCAATCGCTACGCTCTTCTTAAACTGACTTCCTCTTGCACTAAGAGGCAGCGATCGCCGCACAGAATACATTCACTTCATGATATTCCTGTTCTCTGAAAATGTAGAATGCTAAGATAATTTTTCATGATGAAATGCATTAAAGCAGGTATTAAACATGCACGGTAGTGTGGCGGTAGTGCTGCTCCCTCTCAGTAAGAGGTCCCCAGGTGTATGTTCAGCGTAGAGAACTTTATGGCAGGTGTGACGAGGCTCCAAAAAACTGGATGTATGAATGGGTATCGCACAGGTTTAACTTAAATATTGTGTAAATGATGGGTTTGTGATCTGGTGGTTGAAGACATGAACACAGAATTCATTGGATGTTCTTCTGAGCGGGCTTTCTTTATTGTATGTGTGCTGTCTCTTTCTGATGTACCAAACCCCCAGTTCCTATCCTTCCTTTTTCTTTCTCCACATAACCAATCGCCACACGATAAACGTCCTTGTGAAATTAAAACTAGTAATAAACTTAGACCACGGAGTGTTCAGAACTTTAAAAAAAAAAAAATCTTCATTATACATGTTTAATTATGCCATCCATTCAGGGTTGCACCCATCCCAGCAAGCAGTGTGTGCAAGATGGGAGGAAATCCTGAAGTGGCGCCAGCACATTGTAGGGTGAATACGAGCAATACATACACTAGCAGGGTTAGTATAGCATAACAAAACCCCACATCTACATGACTTTGAAAGGAAACTGAAGCACGCCGAGTAAACCCACAAGGTAGGGTACACTTGGGTTCACCTTGCTGTGAGGCAGCAGTGCAACCTCCACGCCACCGTGCCCCCACATGATTAATACATGCTTTAATGCATTTCATCATGAAAATTATATCAAGTATTTATCTTAGCATTCTAAAAGTTCAGGAAGCAAGAATATCATGAAATTAATGAATTCTGTGTGCTGTCTGCACCTCCTCTTCGTGCAAGAGGAAGTCAGTTTAAGAAGCACGTAGCGATTAACATTGCTCCAGGTACACAACACAAAGCATTTAATGTGCTACATAACTTATGATGGGGTTTGAGAAAATCTAGTAAATTAAATACAGTCGACCCTTGATATACGACCGGCCTGACATGCGAACAACTTAATTTACAACCAAAATTTTTGTTTTGAATTATGACCAACGTCTTGCGTTACGACCCGAATGCGGTCACATGTATCCGCTTGTGCAATTGTAAACAAACAGCCGAGAGCGTTTGTAACCGTCAGTCGGAGCCCAGATACATATGTTTGTGCACGTAATTTCGGTCAGTGCAGTGATTTATATAATTTATTTCGATAATTGCTAAGGAAGGAAGAGAAGGTAACGAAGGTAAAGAAAGCGATAACAATCGAAACGAACAAGGAAATTGTGTGGAAATATGAGAGTGGCATTCATGTGACCAATCTCGCTAATATGTACAGCATGTCGAAATCTACCATCTCGACAATTTTACGAAGAAAAGATTTGTAAAAGGAAGCTCCTTCCAAACAATAACCACCTTCCATTTCATTCTCCTCCTCCTTCCTTCCTGCAAGCCAAAGATGTCAACTTAAATGGTGAGTACAGTATGAAATTGTTGTTTCTGGTAGGCTAGGCACTTTTTATAATTTTTTGGTTAGTACATTAGAAAAATTATTGGTGTTTTTGGTAAATTATGCACATTATACAACCCTTTTTTATTAAAAAAAGTTAAGTGTTGCTGTGGGAGGTTCGGAACACATTAAGGGCATTTTCATTATTTCTTATGGGAAAAATAGTCTTGACTTACAACCAACTTGAGTTACAACCAGCCCTCGCGAACGAATTGAGTTCGTAAGTCAAGGGTCCACAGCATTCATTTTAAGATGAAGTTTAGTTTACGATGTTCTACTTTAATAACAAATTACAAGAATAAAGTCAACATGTTGACTTTAACCTCAACAAACGGTGAGAACAAAGTAGAAAAGACGACTTTATTCTCGTCATAAGCGTCGAGATTAAGGTGGAAATGTCGAGAATAAAGTCAACATGTCATCACACTATTACACAGTACCCAGGTACATTACACAGTATTGAAAAAAATAAAACAAGTACAACTTGGCTTGCAGTGTTATCCAGTAGTATAGAAACAGTATTCACACATTTGAACATAATGATCCACATCCGACCTTTTAAATCCAAAGTATCTCCAGACAACAGACGTGACTCTTTTTTTCCAGCAAAAGTTCTTCTGTGTCATCATGTTCAATTTTATCGTCTGCTACAGCTTTAGTTTTGGAATGTTCTCTGTCCATTTTCACCACGCAATACCTCCACTAACGCATGTACTCTGTTGTATGCTTGTTTAGCGGTGTAGCAGTGAAAAAGGTCCCCCTTAAACAGTTTCCCGCTGTGCCATGTTCCGAACGTTGTTTAGGCAATTTAAACTGGTGTTACGGTATAAGAAAAATTCATATCATAACAAAAATAAAAAACGGTTTTCGGTATGAACCAGTATACCGCCCAGCACTAGTTTATAGTTTCAAATTTGATACTATTTAAGTTGATTAAATTTCCTGTTTATTTTACTTGGTACATAGTGAGTTTTATATAAGTTAATATTCTTGATTTTATATTATGGTACAATCCCACTGTTTGTATTTTATTGTACAATATTCCACTGAATGATTTCATACAGAAAACATTAAAGTGAAATTTAAATTAAAACTACTACATGGACCACTGGATACCAGTTTTTTTTCTTCTTAAATGAAACCGGGCTTCATATTTTCTCAAGAAGAATACTACATTTCACCTGTCATGTGTGCATTGTGAACAACTTCTAAAGTAATAAATAAATAAAAGATGTGTCAATTACCTAAAAGCTTGCAGCAAAAAAGAGGCAAATATCATTTTAAATATAGAAAGAAGCTCACAGATTTCTTTTGATACTTTTATTTTTTTTAAGGTGACTCACACGTATTGCAAGTCATATCTATGTTTGTCCCAAAAAATTCATGGGCATTCCTTCCACTCTGTCACATAGAAATAGTTAAGTGGTAGCTTCAGAGTGTTTTGTGCTAGCCAAAAAGAAAAACAAAATAGATACTCCACACAAAAATGTATCCATATTTAAGATGATCGTACAGAAAAAATACTATGAAATATTTTGCACGATTATTTGACTGCAGTCATGCAGGTTCAAAACTACGCAAGCAGGGCAGCAGATAATAAAACTGCCTGGCAGGCTCTCTGTTGGATGAAGTGCTGGAAGCAGAGCGCAAATGCCACTTTGGTTGTTTAACCAAATACGTTCTCAGATGTGGGTCTGCAATAATGCCTTTAAGTCTGGATGCTTTTTGCTGATCCACAATGCAGATCTGACAGTTGAAATATGATGCCTGCCTCAGGAAAATAAGCACAAAACATAATAAAAAGATATAACAGGTAAAATGCTAAAACTTTCTTCCAGACTGCCTAATTCCTAATCAACATCATTTGTTTCCTTCCTGTTAATAACCGATTTCTAAGGTAATTTGTAACTTTGATCATTATTAAAGGTGCTTTATAAAATCAGTTTATACATTTAATCTCTCCAGAACTGCATCAATTTAAAAATGATGCAGAAAATGCATACAATAATACTTTACTGAAATATATGCCCCCTCACACTCTCTCTCTCTCTCTCTCTTGCTTGCTGCACAGGAAATGCACAGGGAGAGACTGAACATGTACAAACTGAAAGGGAAACTGGCTTGTTCGTATACCAAGTGTGTGGTCGTGAACCGAGGCAAAAGTTTGACGAACTTTTTGGTTGTAAACCGATTTGTACGTGTACCGAGACGTTCGTGAACCGAAGTTACACTGTACTTGAGGTTTTTCCTGTTACACTGAACACTGACTTCTCCTAAGAGAACAAATTTCTTCAGTCAAAGATGGATGCATATACTACTTTAATTCAAAAAAAAAAAAAAAAAAAAAAACAATTAATGAGATATATACCACGACAGCCAAACACAAAATTATATCTACTAAATGCCATAATATGAATTATTTAAATATGTAACACACCTCACATAAATGCCATAATAGTAATTATTTAAATATGTAACAAACCTCACATAAATCCCATTGGTGTCCCATAACCATATGAGCAAACAACTTCTTATGCTTAATGTATGAACTACAGTGAAGTATAATTTTGCAAGAACTCGAATAAATCAAGTTAGGTTCATTAATCTTTGCACAAAAACAATCCTATATATATGCAAAACTAAGAAATTAAACCAAAGAGTTTACCTTTCACTTTACTTTTCTGAATCGAGATATTTTTAAAACAATGAGTTTTGAATTCTGATAGGGCAGTTGAATGAATCTGATCGAATGGGATTAAAAGAAAGCAAACTGCAGAAACAACTTAAATAGTACAGACATCACACAGAAGCAAGAGATCCAACTCACACATTTTTGAGCTTTGGGTTAAACTTAACAACTTTAAATTACATATCTTAAATTAGTGCTGGGCGGTATACTGGTTCATACCGAAAACCATTTTTTATTTTTGTTATAATATGGATTTTTCTTATACCGCAACACCGGTTTAAATTGCCTAAACGACGTTCGGAACGTGACGCAGCGGGAAACTGTTCAAGTGGGGACCTTTTTCACGGCAACACCGCTAAACACAGAGGTATTGCACGAAGGCACTTTTTCACTGCTACACCGCTAAATAGGTGTGGTAGTTGTAGGTATTGCGTGGTGAAAATGGACAAAGAACATTCCGAAACTGAAGCTGTAGCTGACGATAAAGCTGAACATGATGACACAGAAGAACTTTTGCCGAAAAAAAGGAGTCACGTCCATTGCCTGGAGATGCTTTGGTTTTAAAAGGTCAAATATGTAAATACTGTTTCTATACTGCTGGATAATACTGCAAGCCAAGTTGTACTTGTTTTATTTGTTTTCAATACAGTGTAATGTACCTGGGTACTGTGTAATAGTGTGACAACATGTTGACTTTATACTCGACATTTCCACTTTAATCTCGACTCTTGTGACGAGAATAAAGTCGACATGCTGACTTTATTCTCGTACTTTGTCATTAAAGTAGAACATCGTAAACTAAACTTCATCATAAAATGAATATTTAATTTACTAGATTTTCTCAAAACCCGTCATAAGTTATATACCACATTAAATGCTTTGTGTTAAGTGTTCCCCGAGCTTCTTAAACTGACTTCCTCTGCACTAAGAGGAGGCACCGGAAGCGATCGCCACACAGAATAAATTCACTTCATGATATTCCTGCTCTCTGAACATTTAGAATGCTAAGATAAATACTTGATATAATTTTCATGGTGAAATGCATTAAAGCATGTATTAATCATGTGGGGGCACGGCGGCGTGGAGGTTGCACTGCTGCCTCGCAGCAAGGGTGTCTCGGGTGTACCCTGCCTTGAGTTTGCATGTTTTTCTGGTGGGTTTACTCGGCGTGCTTCAGTTTCCTTTCAAAGTCATGTAGGATGTGGGTTTTTGTTATGCTATATTGACCCTGCTAGTGTATGTTTTGCTCGTATTCATCCTGCGATGTGCTGGTGACTCGTTCAGGGATGGGCACAACCCTGAATAGATGTCATAATTAAACATGTATAACAAAGATGTACGTTTTGGTACGTCAGATAGAGACAGCACGCGTGCAATAAAGAAAGCCTGCTCAGAAGAACATCCATTGAATTCTGTGTTCGTGTCTCCGACCACCAGATCACAAACCCAACATTCACACAATATTTAAGTTAAACCTGTGTGATACCCATTCATACATTCAGCTTTTTGGAGCCTCGTCACGCCTGCCATAAAGTTCTCTACACTGAACATACACCTGGGGACCCCTTACTGTAAGGGAGCAGCACTACTGCCACACTACCGTGCATGTTTAATACCTGCTTTAATGCATTTCATCATGAAAATGATATCAAGTATTTATCTAAGCATTCTAAATTTTCAGAGAGCAGGAATATCATACAGTGAATGTATTCTGTGCGGTGACCACTGTCTCCTCTTAGTGCGGAGGAAGTCAGTTTAAGAAGCGTAGTGATTAACAACTGGGTCGGGGAACACTTAACATAAAGCATTTAATGTGCTACATTAACTTGTGACGGGGTTTGAGAAAATCTAGTAAATTAAACAATGATTTTAGGATGAAGTTTAGTTTACGACATTGTATTTTAATTATAAACTATGAGAATAAAGTGGAAATGTCGACTTTAATCTCAACATGAACGGCGAGAATAAAGTAGAAATGTCGACTTTATTCTCGACGTATAGTTTTTTTTTTTCTTCCCTTGTCCGTATTTTTTTTCTTCACCGTGGCCCTAATACGATTCCGTAGGGCTATACCACAAATAGCATTATAAATGCAAGTTGCAGTTTTATTATTTATGCATATAGCTTAGCTTGAAGCAAGGTCCATATTAATGCAGTTCGCCTAAATGATGGTTCAGTTGGTAAAGATGTCATCACCAAGATTGCACTTGTTTTATTTTATTTTAATTTGGTGAATACTGTGTAATGCACCTGAGCTTGAAGCCTTGAAGTAATAGTGCAACTATCAGTAATAATACAATTATTTATTTTATTGTTATTATTTATTAGTTTAAATATTATGCAGTTTAATGATGGTAAAGTTGTTTAAAAAGTCACTTTAACGTGTCAGTGGACAGAGATTGTTAACATTAACAGAAAGTGTAGTTGTTTTACAAAAAATATTTATTTATTCCTTTTCTAAGACATGTTCAGTACAATACAACTTTTGACAAGCACTTCTGGATGTTTTACTAAGTCTAAATACCTCTTTGGATGGTTGAAAATATGTTGTCAAAATTATAGTTTAAATTTTTGCAAAATTTGTTCAATTAAATGTTCTATATTTTGACTGCACCTGTCATGCAATGTGATTTCCTTCTCTTCATTAGTGCCACCCCCTTGAAAACTATAACTTTATGGGGCAATGCAAACCTATATTAAAATTTTTTTTTGTACAATGTACAATGCTCATGACAGTGGAATAGGTTATTCTTAGCCAGTAATTGCAGTGGAAAATGTGGTTAACATCCACTCGTGCATGGGAAAAAAATACCGACAAATACCGTGAAACCAGGATAATTTAGAAAAATACCATGATATAGAATTTTGGTCATACTGCCCACCCCTATCTTAAATGTATACTGTTAAAGATAACACAGAATAAGTACTCGAACAAACAGATGACCTGCCTCTTGCTCAAGTGCATAGTCAAATTATTGTCAATATAAATTTTTGCAAGAATGAATGATGGAATGTTTTAATCCAGGCTTCAGCAAAAAAAAAAAAAAAAAAACAAACATTGATTTATTTCAGCTGGCACTGTTTACCAAAGGAACTAGTACACCATTAAGCTGCTTTACATATTTCCATAGAGGGAAGGAGCAGTATTAGGTTATGTCACTTGTTCAGGTATATTCTGGAGATAGTGGATAGAAAATGAACCTGTAACCAGGGGCCTCATGTACTGTATAAACGGTGTGTACGCACAGAAATGTTGTGTAAGCCCGTTTCCACTCTTAAATCGCGATGTGTAAAACCTAAACTTGGCATAAAGCCACGCACATTTTCACGATAGCTCCAACCCCGGCTTACACATGTTCTCCGCTCGCATTTGCAAACTGGCGGCACCCAGTGTCAAAGCAATGCTTTTGCTCCAGTGTAGTTTACCTTTCTTTTTAGATCCACATCTCTGACATGGCTTTATCAAATACACTGAAATTAACAGCATATTGTTAATTAGTTTAAGGCATCTAATTGTAATTAACTTGTAACAATATAATGGTCCATGGAATGGCCAAATTTTTCCAAATACCATAGCTGCTTTAGCGTTGTTACTCTCACTGCACCTTCTTCTTCTTCTGCTTCCAGCTGCTCCCGTTAGGGATTGCCACAGCGGATCATCTTTTTCCATATTACTCTCACTACACCACTCGGAGCAGCTGATCGGAAAGAGAATTATCGGTATACAAAAATCAAGCACAAGCTGCCTCAGCCATTCGCTATTTGAACTGCTCTTATCCGACAAACGCTTCAGAGCCTTTCCTGTACGGACCTTGCGGTTCAGAAACAGTTTCATCCCAAGAACTATAAACGCACTGTGGTCAATCTGTGGACGAGGCGCCTGCTAGTCACCATCACTGCGCCACCATGTTCCCATGTTTAATAACATGCTTTAATTCCTATCATCATGAAAATTATATCACGAATACATCTCAGTATTTTAATTTTTCAGAGAACTGTATTTTTACAAATGTAATGGATTCTGTGTCCTGTTGGAGGAAGAGAAAGCCCATTTAAGAAGCACATAGTGCACATAGAATATCAAATACAAAACAAAACATTTAACATGCTACTTTAGTTACTAGTTTCTCAAATCCCATCATAAATTAAACAATTTTAAGATTAAGTTTATGATGTTCTACTTTAATGACAAAAACTACGTGATTAAAGTGGAAATTTCAAGATTAATGTTGGCATTTCATGCTTTTTTCCCCATTGTGTGCCTATTTTTTTCTCTCTGTACACTAATAAGCTTTCATATGACACTCAGACGGTGGACTACGACTTGCCTTTTCTCAGCGACTGATATCTGACCGCTTCTTTTTTATTTCGAGCACAGTGCGACTTTATGAACTTGAATTTTCAAGTTTCTCCAACACCCTATGTCACTCGATCAACTTCCTTTTGTTGATTGTATCACTGTTTAAACCAACAAATTATAAGTTTTTCCTTGCCTCCACTAGGTATTCGCTGAAATTCTTCTATTTTCCCTGTGCTTTTGCCATTGTCTTTTCACAGAAGGCTGAGCTTAAGGGCTATTTATATTGTTTTGCATATTCAAAGAGGTAATTCTGGGAGGAGCTGAGGCAGGACAGCAGGCACATGCATTACTTTTCACGCTGACCGAGATTTATGTAGCAGAACGACGTGGAAGTTGGTGTACGCACAGATTTATGCATCTGGATTTTTTTTGTGCGTACACACATTTCCGCTTTTGTCCGTATGCCATGTTATAGTGTGAATTCTACGCACAGCGTTATACATGAGGCCCCTTGCGCTTAAAAGTTCAAATTAACATATGAAATGCTAACAACTGATTGGGGGGGGGGGGGGGGGGGGGGGTTGCTTCCTTTTACACTATGTTCTCAAAGTGACTCTTATTGCATTTTTTCAAACAGAATCTGCAAATATTTAATTGAATGCAAAATGTATTGTAGTGGCTGGTAAGTAAGATTTTGACAGAGTGGCAGCTTGTTGGGTGTTGTTATATGTATTCACTTTTCCAAGGATTTACAAACAAAATGGGTGTGATCTTGTTTTGAAAAGCATGACTATACACCTACTGCTCCATAAAACTATGAAAGGGACAAAGCTTAAATGAGGAACACACATTTTCTCAAGGATTCAAGTAACTACCAACTATGGCTCTGTCAGTGTTACTCCTAAACGTTTCAGATCTTGCCTAAAACCAGGGCTTGAAGTGGGCCATATGCAACAATACAGAGTACCAGCATTTCTCAGGTTTTAGAAGTTGCATTCCATCATGCTTCACAAATTTCCAAAAAGAAAAAAAAAAAAAAAAAAAAATCCCTCGCAACCCTCACTTTAATCTTAAATTTATTTAATCACAACATCCAAAACACCAAAGGGAACCCCAACCCATCTATAACTGAATGTTAGTGCATCATGGCACTAGAACACCTTGGGGACCCCCCTCCCATGACACTTTTCGATTTATTAAATCAGTCACACAGTATGTACGCATATCCATTTCAGGCACTGCCTGCCTAATACTTACCACCGCCTAGTGTTTTAGATTTACATTACTTAATTTAAACATACTGAATTGATTTTGGAAAAGGTACAGTCTATCAACTCTTGCATTATTTTTAATCTATTATTATACATACTCTAAAAATTTGTATACAGGCCTCCGCTTCTTCATAACTGATCACATATTTTGTTCTTGTTCTTGTTAGGTTTACTATAGCATGTTCTACAGTAATACTATTCTTCTACTATACTATAGTATAACACTATACTTCCATACTGCAAAGAAATGTAGGCTACAAGCAAGCAGGCTTTTTTATAATGTGCATCTCTCTGGTGAACCCCACCTCAAGCCACTTTACAATCACTTAAGATACTGTACCATTATTTACACATTTTTTTATGCTTGCCAAAACAGGCATGTTAAATTGCTTTGATCATATTCACACAGTGAGTCAGAGGTAAGAAATGAACTGGCATGCTAATGGTTTAAAGTTTCATGCCTCTTAATATGCGACTCAAAACTAGATGTGTGAGATAAGCATAGCATACAAAGGACTCCTGACCTGAACATTCACCTTAAGCTGCAGAGACAGTTTCAGACTACCCATAAGCAAAACTTAACTTAAAAAGTCTTGGACAAATCGATGAATAGATCCTTAAAGGAAAGTGCTCTACAGCGATGATGTGAAAGACCCTAGACTGAGCAATTGGTTTACACATATACTGTATGTTCAATGCAGTACACTACAAGGAATATTACAACTTTTTCAATAAAACATCAAATCACTTTGGTATCACATAAAATATTCCTTCTTGTTTTAGATATGCAGTATTTTGTCAGGCGCCTAAAAAATTAAAGCAAAGCACGTCTCGGACGTCTGACACAATTTTTTCTTGCTCAATACTTGGCACGAGTTAACCACAGGCAGCATCTGAATGTGCGTCGACAGCGGGTCCAGGATGAGTATTTCTGGTGGAGGGCAAAGGGGCAGTTATTACAGTAAAACTGAACTCCACAAAGATAGCCACACTAACAACTAGGACGAACGCAAAGTAACTGGATGAATAGTTTTAAAAAAAAGCAGGTGTGACTTTGTCCCTCTGACCCGCGTAGTATTCTTTCTACTACCTGTTAATTAAGTAAATTACTGTGGATAAGAAACAAAGCCGACATAATAAGCAAATGGAGAGTGTAAACGAGACGGGCAGTACAGACTAAGATTTCGGAGAAACGCCCATTCCTCGTGACTTACGACTCTTAAACTTGCTGCGTCCTGTAGTCTAAAGCGCTGTCACAGTCATGCCACAGCCAAGCAGAGGGAAAAGAGGCTAGTCGATATCGTCTCTGTAATGTCTACACTACCTAGTCTGCGTCGGGGGCTGTATGTTTGCAGCTGGACGCCCAGTTCAGCTGGGTCTTCGACAAAATGAAAGGCCTAACGCACGCCTTCCCGGCCTATAAACGGGTTGCGGACTGGTAAGAGAGCGAGGAGGGGAATGGAAACACAGGCCTGCATTTCATTACATGGGCCATTCAATCAGAAAACCCCAGTGAGGGAGAGTGCGCGTCCACAACGTATAAGATTTATCACTGCCAGCTCAAAAACCTTACCCGCTGCAAGATCCGCCTGAGCATGTTGAGCGAATATCTCCAAGAAAACCCAATGAAAAAGCAAAAGAAAAACTTTTAACGTTCTGTAGTCCCCCAGGAACACCTGACCAAAACCGCTCAGTAAAAACACAGGCAAGCCCTAAGACTCACACAAGGCAAGAGGCGGGCACATAGGCAAGAGTGACAGCTAGCCAATGAGCACAGGTTTGTGACGGTCTTCTTTCAAGGTAGGTGTGGCTGAAAGGCTCGTCACCAAAGAGAAAGCGTTCTGATTTGTTAAACCGAGAAAGTGGGTAGAACGCTTGGAAATAGATTGACAGCGGAAGTATGCGCACACTGAGCTGAGAGTCAATGAAATGTCTTGTTTTGTTGCGAAGTGGCAGCTTTAATCTTCGTTCTTTTGAGTCCAGTATAATTATGACTTGCGAGTTGAGCAAAAGCCTAATGATGTATTGTTTGTATGCCAAAGTCATTGTTTCTACACGACGTTGGTTGCAGGTAAAATCGTTTTAAACACGCTGAAGGTAATTTTAGGGTCAGCTGGGTTGATGTCTACCTCACGTGAACTACCGGCGTTAGTTATTACCAATTAAATAAACCTTCATAAATAGCCTGGACAGCGTGTGAATGGATCTTGATAACTGGATTTCCTCGAGGAGACCCCGGCATTTCACTGCTGTATGGCCCCATTGTGTTAATGGTGAGGGAAAAAAAACTATGTGTTAAAATTAAACTTAAACTACAAAAAATATAATTTTGTCTCTGGTACAGAAGAATAGAGAAACCGATTACCTACGAAAATATAACGTTTCTTTATTTTAATGTGTCCCAGTATGAGAGAATCAGTTTTGCTCTTAACTAAATAATGTCAGCTTCGCAAAATGTCCGACAATTTTTAAATAAAACCATGTAGTTAGAAGTCAAGCAAAATGACACCTTTTATTGGCTAACTAAAAAGATTACAATATGCAAGATTTCTTGCCTGAAGAAGGGGCTTGAGTTGCCTCGAAAGCTTGCATATTGTAATCTTTTTAGGGAGCCAATAAAAGGAGTCATTTTGCTTGACTTCTCACTACATCCATAATGGCTAACATGGTACAACACCCTAGTACTATAAATAAAACCAGAAATTAACACATTTGGTGTGTATTCAGTTGATTTGTTGTGTAATGTTACCAAGTTGTCTCTAGAAGTCACCTGGTTAGCTGAATTGATTACATCATGTGTTGTGTGCAGTGAAGGTGTTTCTCTGCAGTTAAAGTTGTCTTGTGCGGTCTCACAGTTGATGTCAATATAAGGACAAGGGATTTGTAATCGGCACTTAGATTTTAAAATGGAAATATGTAAACTGATCCTTAATGAGAGTCTGAGTATCTTCGAAGGAAAGTAAATCAGAGGTATAAGAAATGGGAAGGGTAGGCAGTTGTGGAAGCTCTACAGAGGAAGTAGGGGGTCAATGTGGAGGACTGAAGTAAGGGTAGTTTTATGGTTATCCTTAAGCAAGAGACAAGGGATCTGTGGTATCTGGGGTGAATTTCCCCAGGCTGGTGGTAAGGCTGTCCTCCTGGCATTGCAAGCAATCTTCCATTTGGGAGACTAGCATCATCCCAACTGAATGGAAATCGGGACTTGTCATCCCTATCTGTAAAGGGAAAGGTGATTGCCTGGATTGCGGTAACTACAGAAGGATAACACTGCTCCTCAATAGGATCTGTGATCACTTGCTCGCCTACCAGAGAGCAGTCTGGTTTTACGCCGAAGAAAGTCTACCATCAACCGCATCCTGGCACTGAGGGTTCTCATGGAGCGCAAACATAAATATGAGCAGAGTTTCTTTGCAGCCTTTGTTAATTTTCGTAAAGCGTTTGACTCAGTTGATCAAGTTGCCCTGTGGAACATCCTAAGACTTCATGGGATCCCCTCAAGGTTGCTGAATATCATGGCCGGCCTGTACACTGGTACTTTGAGTGCTGTGCAGAGTGGAGGTAGAATCTCTGCCTTTTTTCCAGTTGATTCTTGGGTTCGTCAGGGGTGTGTTCTTGCTCCTACTCTATTCAATGCTTGCATGGACTGGGTGTTGTGTAAGGTCATGGGGGCCAGCGGCTGTGGGGCAACTGTTGATGAAGAATGATTCACTGATCTTGACTCTCAAGAGACTGAGCGAGAAGTCGGAGTATTTGGGCTTGTGAGTGTCCTGGATAAAAACCAAGATCCAGGCCTTTAATGACCTCTTAGGCACAGCCATCAGCAGTGTGTCTGTCGTCAAGGTCAACACTCTGCAATTCATGTCTCTGGTGACTCTTCCTATGAAGTCAGTAGACGGATTGGGAGGTCATGGGGGGTCATGAGGTCGCTGGAAAGGAGTGTGTGGCGCTCCCGATATCTATACAAAAGGACGAATGTCCAAGTCTTTAGAATCATGTTCTTCCTGTCTTGCTATATGGCTGCGAGACATGGATGCTATCCAGTAATCTGAGATGAAGACTGGACTCCTTTGGTACTGTGTCTCTTCAGAAAATCCTTGGGTACCACTAGTTTGACTTTGGGTTGAATGAGCGGTTGCTCATGAAGTCCCAAATGAAGCACATTACCTGCATTGTGAGGGAGCATCAATTTAGGCTCTACAGCCATGTGGCGCAATTCCCTGAGGGTGATCTGGCTCAGAGGATCCTCATTCTTGAGGACCTGTTTGGCTGGATCAAGCCAAGGGGACGCCCACATTACACCTGGCTGTGGCAGATGGAGGTTCATTTCCGGAGGGTGGGACTGGACTACGTGTCTGCCTGGGGGTTTGCCAGTCAGGATCCCAAGCTGTTTTGTCATGTGGTAGGTGCGACAACGCACTGTACCAGTGTGTGCTCCCCAATCTGACCTGACCTTAAGCAAGCCAATGCAAGTATATATTTCTACAGCCCATAGCCTCTGCCCTGGATTTCTAAGTATGTGGAGTTGACCCCAGTGTGTGCCAGTGTAGTCTAGCTGCAGACTTCTAGAGCTCTACCTGGTTACACTATGATTAAGATCAGGGTTGCTGGTGGGTTACCTGACTCAAATAATGACAACTGTCCATTAAGTCAGCTCTAGGAACTGAGCTCCACAGTGGAGGCCTCAGGCTGCAGAGATACAGTCTTGGCCATTTGGGAAGGAACTGTTGGGAGACAGCAGTCCAGTTAAATGATGATGTTACAGATGTAAAAATAGGAATACAAAGGTGCAGAGTAATTAGTCTTTTTTGTCTTTTTTTTTTTTTTAATCAAATGCGCACAGCAGTCAGGTAATGTTTCTTAGTACAGGGTGGGGCATAAAGATCTCCCACATTTTGAAGGGGTGTAAAAAAAGAACAAAGCTATCTATAGAAATCTATAATAATAAAAGGCAAAGCCCTCACTGACTGACTGACTGACTCACTCACTGACTGACTCATCACTAATTCTCCAACTTCCCGTGTAGGTGGAAGGCTGAAATTTGGCAGGCTCATTCCTTACAGCTTACTTACAAAAGTTAGGCAGGTTTCATTTCAAAATTCAAAGCGTAATGGTCATAACTGGAACATATTTTTTGTCCATACACTGTAATGGAGGAGGCGGAGTCACGTATCGCGTCATCACGCCTCCTACGTAATCACGTGAACTAAAAACAAGGAAGAGATTTACAGCACGAGTCACACGCGGGAACGAAGGTAAATGACGTTAATTTTTGACTGTCTTTTAATACTGTGTAAGCATACATATTAACACGTTGCAATTAAACGTGTGCATTTACGGGGTGATTTCTCAGGCTTAAAAGCTCACCTTTTATCAAACGCGGGAACAAAGGTAACTGACGTTGTTCACTGTCTTTTAATACTGTGTAACCATACATATTAACACATGTGCAATTAAACGTGTGCATTTACGGGGTGATTTCTCGGGCTTAAAAGCTCGCCTTTTACTAAAAACGTAAATGCAAAACTATTTTCAATCAGTTTATTGAAACGCTCCCGTTAAGGATTGCAATAACATATTCGCGAGATAAAAGAACGAAGTAGGGGGAAATGGAGGAACAGCCGCAAACAGCGAAGAGCAAAAAATTAATTAAACAATTGAGAACGGAGCGAGTTAAGCATACAAGCATGTTCATAAGGGAAACAAAGCACGGTGTAAAATGTAAGTTTAAATTAAGTTTATAGAAACGCTCCCGCTGCGGATTGCAATAACATATTCGCGAGATAAAAGTTTAATGAGAAGACACGAGGTATAAACGAACCACACGCCGTGGCGCAACGTTAGGGGCAACAGTTTCAACCATTCTATGATCTGCTTCTCGCAACTGAAAGACGGCACATGGCGGATGTTAGCCGACTTGCTGACCGCAACGTTAGGGGCTTCAACTATGGCGCTGACGCCACATCTCAGTGCCAACACTTTGCAGACTGTACTTAAAAGACACGCCCTCCTCACTGGACAGTTAAAAACACCAATCAAACTAACGATGACATCAAGTATTACCCAATCAAAAGTAGGAAAGGAGGCATCTTCATAAAATGCGTGTGGGATGATTTGCATGAGACACTGCTTTAAAAAAAAAATGATTAAAAAAATACGGGATAAATCCCGTCCAGTATTGATTCAAAACGGGACGCGCAATTTATGTGAATGTATGTATGTATATATCTATGTCTATATATATATATATGTAGATATGTACATTTGTATATGTATATATATGTTTATGTGGATGTGTATATGCGTATGTATATGTACATATGTGTATATGTAGATATGTATATATATATATATATGTATATATA
This sequence comes from Erpetoichthys calabaricus, assembly GCF_900747795.2. Taxonomy (NCBI): domain Eukaryota; kingdom Metazoa; phylum Chordata; class Cladistia; order Polypteriformes; family Polypteridae; genus Erpetoichthys; species Erpetoichthys calabaricus. The sequence continues at coordinate 277,951,551 of NC_041394.2, read as the reverse complement.
TGTTTATGTGTGTGTGTGTGCATATTATATATATAAAAGACAGCAACACTCATAACATATATATATAATATATGTATATATATATATATATATATATATATATAATATATGTGTATATATATATATATATAATATATAAATATATATATATATATAATATATGTGTATATGTATGTATATATATATATATATATTATATATATATGACAGCAACACTCATAACAATGACAACACAATTACATTGACAATCATGTTACGTTATTTTTAAAATGTTTCCTTTACTTTTTCATAACCTCTTTAACACACTACTTCTCCGCTGCGAAGCGCGGGTATTTTGCTAGTTGTATATATTTCTGAAAAGCACATAAACAATTTTGTTTAATGGGTTTTAAAAATCATATCAGACAAATGGCGGCCATTATTGGCAGTACATTGCTGAAGACATTCCCGGAAGTTCTCCATCACTCTCCAGGTCATCTCGGGCAGAATGGCGTCAATTTCCTGTCTGATCGTTTCCTTCAGATCCTCAAGAGATTGAGGACGATGTTTGAAAACCTTTTCCTTTATGTATACCCAAAGGAAATCTGGTGACCGTGCTGGCCACCCCTCATTTCCCCTTAAGGATATCAAATGCCCAGGGAGCATTTCCCTCAACACTCAGAGCGAACGTCGTGCTGTGTGAGCTGTGGCCCCGTCCTGTTGAAACCACACATGTTCTGTCCTAGGTCTGCCAAGTGATTTTCTTTTTAATGTGGACCCAGTTACCCGAAAGTTAGAAATCCATAGCTCGTCCGTTACAGGAGATGGACGTCTGAAGCACAGCTCCGTTAGCAGCGGCTTTATTTTTCTCTTATTTCTTATTATCCCGAGGTATCGTGTATTCACCCAACCCGAGGAGTTTCTACTACTGTATATAAACATGAGTAACAAGAAAGGGGGTCAGAAAGAAACAGAAAAGAAACCTAAAGCTACATCCAAGTCTAGACAGGCATCAAGTCCGAGTGCAAGGTACGGCTTTTCAGAGACTGACCTGGAACATGCAGATGAAAGCACAGACTTCCCTGGACCCCGCTCCACTGCATCGTCTCCAGTCGAGAACGAAAAATGGAGCGAAGGTGCAAGTGATGCAGGTCACGATAGCTAGCTGATTCCAGAAGATCACTTGAAACTGGGGATGGCCGATTCCAGAAGATCACTTGAAACTGGAGATGGTCTTGCAGTCCGCACTTTCATCTACTCCTCGCGAGCCGGAAGCATTGGCTGTAATAGGGATTGCCACTTCACTCGCGGAGCATGAAAGCTGAAACGATCTGTCCGAACTGAAGGTAATGATCGCCACGGCCATAAATGAGCTCAAGAAAGACATTCAGAAAAATATAAAGAAAGAAAGCGAGAAGACAAACGAGAAGCTGCAGCTAGAGCTGCAAGAGTTGCTGCAGGATAATAAAGACCTGGAAAAACGTATATATAATCGCTTTGATGCACCCTTTAAAGGTATGCTGGGGAAAATTGAGAAACACATTCAGGAAAATGCGTTCAAACAGAGCACTTGCTGAAGCTGGAAGACTTTAAGCAGACATTCACAACTCGAATTGAAACAGCTGAACAGTTGGCATCTACCGCCGATGGAAAAGCTACAGCTGCGAATTCCGAATGCAAAAAACTCGGAGACAGACTTGCAGCTCTGGAAGATGGATGTAGAAGGAATAATATTAGAATCGAAGGTCTACCTGAGAATCGTGAAAGTCCAAACCCAGTGAATTTCGTAGCTGAACTAGTCTCAAAAATAATTGGAGAGGACTTTAAATCAGATACCTAGATAGAGGCAGTTTATCGCATACATGGATCAAATACCTCTAAACCTAGGACTCTTAATTGTTCGCTTCGAGAGATTACAATTTAAGCTTAAAGTAATGTCACTTCTCAGACAGAAACAAGAGATTATATTTGAAAATAACCACATTCGTATTTTCCTGATTTCTCACCCTCAACAGCTGCTAAACGTACCGCTTTTTACAACATTAAACCGCGGTTACGGAAAGCTGATATCAGATACAGCCTCTTGTATCCTGCCAAACTGAAGAGGATATTCAAGACAAATATTACATCTCCACCACGGAGGAAGCAGAAAAGGAGTTAAGAAAGCTGATGCCAACACTGTTTTGAAATACGATAGTGAGTCGCATCCTGTCATGGCATGGCAAGAAGATATTACCTGCTGTCTGATTCGCTTGCAACAATACGGGTATCATAATTATACATCCTTTTTTCATCTCGCCCACTTTCTATTTATGTTTTAACTAGCAAAATACCCGCGCTTCGCAGCGGAGAAGTAATGTGTTAAAGAGGTTATGAAAAAAAAAGGAAACATTTTAAAAATAACGTAACATGATTGTCAATGTAATTGTGTTGTCATTGTTATGAGTGTTGCTGTCTTTTATATATATAATATGCACACACACACACATAAACATATATATACATAAACATATATATATACATATCTACATATACACATATCTACATATACATACGTATATACACATCCACATAAACATATATATACATATACAAATTTACATATCTACATATATATATATATAGACATAGATATATACATACATACATTCACACATATATATATATATATATATATATACTGTATATATACATATCTACTTATTGGCTCCTGTATTTAGGATATGGCAGGTTGGATAATGGATGGATGGACATTTGTATGCATAGCCCTATTTGCCCATTTTCATTTTTTTTCTTTCTTCAGTAATATTTCAGCAAACCCGAGCTTGTCAGTTCAAATCCTGGTACTGACACCACTGTGTGACCCTGAGGAAGTCACTTCACCTGCCTGTGCTGCAAAAAACAAAAGTAATGTAACAAATTGTACTTCAGATGTTGTAAGTTGGTGGAATAAAGGCATAAGTCAAATAGATAAATATGTATTATACACATAGGAACTATTCATTTTTTTTCAGTTAAGTCATCTGCAGCAAACTTTTATAAATGAGGGTTTCTCCTTTTTAGATAGTGCAAACGGTTTCTTCTTCATTGACGTTTTCTCTTGGAGAGCTTTTTTCATTTCATTGAAAATGAAAGCAGCAGCTGCCAAAATATGTAGCTTTCTTATTAATTTTTCAACATTGTGTAAAATAAATGTATAAAGTAACATAAAAGGTTTAAATACTGGTTATTCTTTTACACTAAAATATTACTACACAGATACAAAAAAAGTAAAATGGATATGTTCTTTTTCTTAAGGAGATTAAATATTACTGAAGAAAGAAAAAAAAAATTAAACAGCCAAATGGGGCTATGCATATGAACTTAAAAGGTTTAAATAAAACAGAAATATATATTTTATTTTTACTTGGTTAACTTGTGGAGGGTGTATCCTGTAGCAAAGCCCTAACTGTTTTCGTGAAAGCCCGTTTCAGTCAATAAGTCTTATGTGTGTGTTTATGTATGTGTGTATATATATGTAGATATGTGTATATGTAGATATGTATATATATATGTATATGTATATAAATGTTTATGTGTGTGTGTATATTATATATATAATATATATATATATATATAAAAGACAGCAACACTTATAACAACGACAACACAATTACATTGACAATCATGTTACGTTATTTTTAAAATGTTTCCTTTTTTTTTCCATAACCTCTTTAACACACTACTTCTCTGCTGCGAAGCGCGGGTATTTTGCTAGTATATATATATATATATATATATATATATATATATATATATATATATACATACATATACACACATACATGCAGTTTCAATAACATAGAAATCAATATAAATATTAACATCATTATCATATGAGAATATGAAGTAATATATAAGAAGCACATTTCATATAAATATAAATTATTAAACAGTAAAATCTTCTTCTGTAATTTGCTACCGTGGCAATTTGTGTGTCTGTCCAGGATTTTAAATCACCTGTAGCTCGCAAACCGTTTCACCCATTGACTTGAAATCTGGTACACATATAGTACGTCACGTCTACTATCCGCTTTATGGGGTGATGATTGTATTACTCTTTTTATGTTTATTTATTTTATTGTAGAATCAACTCCTATCTGCGCACACCAGGGCGGCCGTGGGCGGATGCGTATGTGTATTCACTCCATGTTATCGTGCATTGCGCTGTCACTGGTATTTTGATAAAAGAATTTGAACAACATATAAGAAGCGTATAAATTATTAAACAGTAAAACATTAACATTTAAGAAGTAAAGTTAGATTAAGTACTACTGCAGTGCCCTCGGGTATACCTCATTTTTTGTTTGTCCATTACATGCTTAAATGTATACATTTTTTGGGTGTACCTACCCGAGAACACGCGACATATAACCGAGCGTGGGAGAAGCATGGATTTTAAACACGCGTTGAGTTCATCTGCTGGTCTCCCTCGTGGAATAACTGGTAATGTTTGAATAAAATCTACAGCGAGTAAAACGACATTACCTCCTATTTTTTTTTTACGATCTCTGAGATGTTGCTTTTTTTCGGTTCAAGGCTTCATAAGCTCTTTTATGTTGTATGGGTGTACTTATCCCAAACCATCATCTTTGAATGTTGCAAGACTTTCGCCTTGTATGTAGATCGGGGGTAATTACATTCATTGCATTCCTAGTCTGAATCACAATCTGATTGTATGGGTGGTTACCTGGCACTGTAGGGTTGCCACCCGTCCTTTAAAATACGGAATCGTGCCGCATTTGAGAATGAAATTGCGCGTCCCGTTTTGAATCAATACTGGACGGGATTTCTCCCGTATTTTTTTTATCATTTTTTTTAAAGCAGCGTCTCATGCAAATCATCCCACACGCATTTTATGAAGATGCCTCCTTTCCTACTTTTGATTGGGTTAATACTTGATGTCATCGTTAGTTTGATTGGTCTTTTTAACTGTCCAGTGAGGAGGGCGTGTCTTTTAAGTAGAGTCTGGAAAGTGTTGGCACTGAGATGTGGCGTCAGCGCCAGAGTTGAAGCCCCTAATGTTGTGGTCAGCAAGTCGGCTAACATCCGCCATGTGCCGTCTTTCAGTTGCGAGAAGCAGATCATAGAATGGTTGAAACTGTTGCCCCTAACGTTGCGCCACGGCGTGTGGTTCGTTTATACCTCGTGTCTTCTCATTAAACTTTTATCTCGCGAATATGTTATTGCAATCCGCAGCGGGAGCGTTTCTATAAACTTAATTTAAAGTTACGTTTTACACCGTGCTTTGTTTTCCTTATGAACATGCTTGAATGCTTCACTCGCTCCCTTCTCAATTGTTTAATTAATTTTTTGCTCTTCACTGTTTGCGGCTCTTCCGTCATTTCCCCCTACTTCGTTCTTTTATCTCGCGAATATGTTATTGCAATCCTTAACGGGAGCGTTTCATTAAACTGATTGAAAATAGTTTTGCATTTACCTTTTTAGTAAAAGGCGAGCTTTTAAGCCTGAGAAATCACCCCGTAAATGCACACGTTTAATTGCACATGTGTTAATATGTATGGTTACACAGTATTAAAAGACAGTGAACAACGTCAGTTACCTTTGTTCCCGCGTTTGATAAAAGGCGAGCTTTTAAGCCTGAGAAATCACCCCGTAAATGCACACGTTTAATTGCACATGTGTTAATATGTATGCTTACACAGTATTAAAAGACAGTCAAAAATTAACGTCATTTACCTTCGTTCCCGCGTTTGACTCGTGCTGTAAATCTCTTCCTTGTTTTTAGTTCACGTGATTACGTAGGAGGCGTGATGACGCGATACGTGACTCCGCCTCCTCCATTACAGTGTATGGACAAAAAATATGTTCCAGTTATGACCATTACGCGTAGAATTTCGAAATGAAACCTGCCTAACTTTTGTAAGTAAGCTGTAAGGAATGAGCCTGCCAAATTTCAGCCTTCCACCTACACGGGAAGTTGGAGAATTAGTGATGAGTGAGTCAGTCAGTCAGTGAGTGAATGAGTCAGTGAGGGCTTTGCCTTTTATTAGTACAGATTACAATCATACATGTATGTGTGGAAGAAATTAAAGTAGTTTTTTTTTTGGTTTTTTTTTCTTTCTTTTTACTATTCTAAAGGAGACTGTTTAAACATCATGCCCTTGGTTTATTGTTATCATTATTATTGCATTAGGGTTTACTATGCTTATCCAGGGCCACTTTTTAACACCATTCCCTGGGTTTATTATCTTATTATTTCAAGACTGTTGAAGATTATATTTTATGCATATAGTATTTAGACTTTATCGGCAATAGATATCTCTACTTTTTAATCCTCAAATGCTGCTGCTGGTGGGCTTGTTTTGTTTTGGACGTGCTCTGTCTCTAGGTATGCCAGAGGACTGGAACTTTGTGAAGTAGGGTCCAGCCTCACGTGGGGAGGCAAAATGGGGGAGTGGGGGGAGAGAAAGAGAGCAAGCTATATCTAATCTCTCCTTTTAATCCTTATAATTACCAACGTAACAATAGACTGCATGGCAATAACTCGTGGGAAAACTGGAAATTAAGGTTAAAAATGTCTCACTTCCAGTTAAGACTACAAAATGACATCAAAATTCAGAATCAATGCTTCAATGATAGGGCAGTTAACTTTGTGAGCTGGAATGTTAAAGGCCTGAATTACGAATTAAAGAGAGAGAAAGTATTCTTTAACTTAACAGGTCTAAATGCTAAAATAGTATTTTTACAGGAGACCCACTTACTAAGCAAGGGTCAGTTCCGGCTGCAAAAAGACTGGACTGGCCAAATGTTCCATTCCAGCTTTACAAAGAACACTAGAGGTGTGGGAATTCTCATACATAGAACAGTCTCATTTGTAGCATCAGCTGTAGTATCTGATCCTGAAGGGAGATATGTGATTGTCATGGGCAATTTATTTAACTGTGAAGTGATTCTGATAAATGTTTATGCACCCAATGTCAATGATAGGGAATTCATGCAAAATGTATTTACATCCATTCCCAATGTGAACACTCATAAAATTATAATGGCTGGGGACTTCCAAAAAAAAAAAAAAAGAAATCCATAGCAAAATCATTTTCTGATCTGGTAAGATGCATTTCGACCAAGCGCGGAGCTTGTACGGAACGCTGTCTGAGTCACTATCACAGAACGGTTGTTCTTATAATACGCTTGAACAACAAAGCCCCGATGTTCACCGGTCCAACTCATAATGGGTACTGAAAACGGTAGAGCCTAACCTTCTGAATGAGACCTACCCCACCTTTCTAACCCCACTACAGCCCACACAGTTTTCCCTCGAAATGTGGGAGATCTTTATGCCCCACCCTGTACTATAAGTAAAATGGTTATTGAGAACTTTTCTTATGGTTTTAATTTGACAAATCTCTGCAAGTATATCACATTATAAGAGACATTTAAAGGGAAGAAATTCTATATTTCTCATGAATTATTTAAAAGTATCTACAAGAAAAAATGGTATTTTGAATAGGGATGGATGTTTAAAGTGCACTCTGTATATCTGTATAGAAAAATAATGATGCATTACATTTCCCATTAAACATTATCTTTAGTCAATAAGTTGTACTTGTATGAAGAGAATTTAATACATTAGAATTCACTTTATTGGCTGGGTACACCAGTGTTTGCTAGGAATTTGTCTTGATAGTATTGGAGCAACGTATAAGGACAACATAGAATACAAAAGAAAAATGTAAGAAGATATTTATGAGATATAATTCACATTTTTAGGGTTTTGGTTCAATAAGAAAATATTATGGAATACGCTTATTCTCATAGTTATTTATTTGGTTTAGCTATTTGGTTTATTTAAAACTGAATTTATAGCCATATTACTGTGCCATATTAAAGAGACAATAAACTACTTTACAAAATACAATTAAAATTCTGTACTTGAGATTAACTGATGCTCCTATCTCATGTGAGGTAGTTTGTAATATTGGAGTTCAAAAGAGCATATCTGACTTTTGTTCTCCAAGTTAAAATAGTATCCTCTAACTTTAGCCTATACTGTAGGAATTTTTTTTTTATATTTTTGACAGTAAGACTTTTATACCTTCTTTTCACTTCATATAAGCATTTGGTTATCTGAAAAAGACCATGAAAATAGGTGTTACTAAATATTTGTGGATTTACCATGTCTATGGACAGAGTTAAATCTGTCTGTCTGGTATTGTATGTTTATCTTTATCTAAGGCATCTTACAAAATTAGTATCTACTACAGTTCTGTATTTTTTCCCTTTCTCATTTATAACACAGGCAGGTTAAGTGACTTGCTTAGGGTCTAGCTAAATTTCTGGAAGCAACAATTGAAACCTTCTTGTTTAAAGTCCAGTGCCTTAGCTTTAACAACATATTGGCTGCCTGGTAGTGCTGCAAAAGCCTATTGGATAAAGGACTGTAAACTTTGATTGAATAAACAATTTTCCGATTCATAATTATTAGATCCCTTTTGAAAAGAATAATTTAAGATACACCAATTATTTTATACATAGTGTCATCATTATCTACTTTGACTAATAAAGGACCAAATTAGTGAAGATCTTGTGCTTGAAATTCTACATCTTAAAACATACTGATACTTTACGTTTGGGGGTGGGATTGGTGGAGTGGAAGGTGTTTATATCAATAACTGGCTGAACTGTTCTTATAACACACATGAAGAATATAAGAAGGGCAGAGCAGACTCTGTGTTCCATTCATATGGGTAGTGACATCTTTTACATTTTTCTGTAACTGTTGATGGCCAGTGATACTTTACAACATAGTGTGCTGCCTCAGTTAGGGGATGTAATCTTGACCCTCTGATGTTAGCAGCGAAGGACAGAATAAAGACAAAACTAACAGCCATTATGAGAAATGCTTCACATCCTTTCTATGACACACTATCTTTGAGTACTTTTAGCCAGCAAATTATTCAACAGAAATATGTCAAGACACACTACTGTGGCTCATACATACAGTACCTACAACAATATGCCGTAGTCAAGTCAGAGTTTTCTTTTTTTGTAATTCTTTTGTATGTTTGAGACAGAGCTGATCTCTATTTTAATAGTTCTTAATTTCATAAAATCTAAGAAAAGAAATTCTATGTATCTAACAGGTAGATTGGATTATTTATGTTTTGCCAATTACAGCCCTGGAGAGGAAGGAAACACAGTAGTGACATAAATTGTGCAGTGGGGACTCATAGACATTGACTGTTGTATTACTGTAACCTAAAAATTAAAATAGATCTTAGCAGGGACTTTTGAATAATGATTTCTATCTCTAAAGCAAAGCACAGAAATGGTATAAAAAATTTCCAAGGCATTGAAAATCCATCCAGTAAACATTTTAATGAAATTAAGGAAATATAGCACTGAGTAGGGCAGTGTGGAGATTTTTTGTTAATTTCTGGTTGTTATCTAGTGGAAAAGATGAAAAGAGATGAAATAACCTGCCTAGATGAAACCTGTTTAGATGAAATAACCTGTCTTAGATACACTAATCCTTATCTGAATTTCAGCTTTTGCTGTAATGGTCATAGTTAAGAGCAATAATTGCAGACCTTTTGCACATTTTAATATGATTTTTATATTCAACTGTATTTAAGTGGAAAAAAAATAATTTCAGGAAAATAACGCTAAAAATCATTTCATGTTTTGATTGCATGAGTGTGTACTTTTATTTTATAAAGTTGGAGTGTGTACACCACCTTTATTGTGGTGTTATAAACGGTTGAGTTTTATCAGTCACATTTCAAATCATGTTTAAAAGTAATTTGTCTTCACTTGACATGATTGAAGTGATTCTGTAGAATCCTAAATAAAAGTAACAGTTCTTGTGGGATTTCCCAGAAGGTTTTTTGTTTGCATAGTGCAGAGATTCTAACCATAGTCCAGAAGGAACTAACAAAAGATGTACCAGATCTTACTGTTTAAAAGCAGTAATGAGATCAGGCAATTTATGACTTATGTAGCTTAGAAAATTACTTGTTCAGCAGGGCAGTGCCCCAAATATACAGCTGCTACTATATTGGAGTAGCTAAAGAATACAAAGGTTTACATTTCAGAGTAGGGCAGTCAATGTATATATCAGTCCAAATAAGATATTTTTTGGCAGGTTATAAACATTTCTTTTCCATCAACTGACCCTACCTAACTGGAGCAATTTTTCAGATTAAAATGTAGCACTGTCTGGATTTGTAAAGATACAAAGAAATTAACATTAAAGATATTTGGTATGGCTGTAAATTCATGACAGCTCTTCCAAATATTATCACAAACCAGATGGCTACGGAGCAAGTAATTTTTTCTTTATGATTAATTTAGATTTAATTGTTGAATTTTGTTTTCACTTTTTACAAAGCACAGTCTTTTTTGGTCACTTTCAAAAATAGCAGTTAAATGCTGGTGAATAAAACATCAGTACGGTTTTTTAATTGTTTTGGAAACATTTTATAATCTGCCTGTTATGGTGTCCAGCAAAAATTGGGGAATAGAGAAGAAGGAGAGAGAGGAGCATTTGAGTTATTATTATGTATGTTTTTGTCTGTGGTAACTGGAAAAGTTGTTGGCAATAAATAAAAATCCTTTATTTGAACCTGAAATTGTGTTGGGAGACATTGTGTCTGTGGTTTTGGGCTCTGTGGAACTCCCTTGTGGTTACAAAATTAATGGATAAATATTTGCTAATTTTTAAGGGAAAATGTATCTGCTAATTTGAATAAAATGACCCTTAATTCAAAAACATATTGCCCTGGATTATGTATTTATTACATAAATCCAAAATTGGTAACTCTTTCTTCAAACTGGAGCATTGCTGGTGTCCAAAATTTCATCAATAATTAAACATGTCTTGCTATCCATTTTAGATATCATTTTATGTCTTCAAACATTCCTTTGTGAAAGCCTAATTTAATTTCATGAAGAGCTGGTTGCTGTTTTTCTGTGTAATGGCAGAGGCAGCTCTGTCCATCCTCAACAGTAATTGGTAGTATGAATAAAAAGAAAATCAAATGCCATGATAAATGTATTTGCTTATAACGGAAGCTGTTCAAGACAGAAGTTTTTCACTCATAAGAAACCGTGAGAATTTTCAAAAGGTATCTGATTATGACACAGTGTAGGAAAATGTATAATGATGTTAGAAGAAGAATTGATTGATGTTAATCAGTTAGTTAATTATCAGTTTTTCCTTTTGTGATACCTATGATTAATTGCATCATTTCGTAAGGCTCCCACTTTTATTTTTTTTTAGCTTTCTCTTTAGAAGGGGTTACTGTCTATTAGACTTATATCAGGGTAACTGTAGCAAACTCATTGTAAGAAACAGAACAGTACAATTTATCGATAAACACAAGCATTATAGACAAATAACTGCATATATATCAACACAGAAGACATAACACAAGACAAAATAGACAGACGAACATATAACACGAGGGGGGCAGGCTATTTACTGGCTATTTAAAGCTCTAATTTATCTTGGCAGAGATAAACTGTTTTATGATACCAGGCCTTCATGTTTGACCTCCGATGTTATGTGGAGCTGTATGTTGTCTCAAGTAGAGGACTCTTCTTGCAATGGCATGCAGTGTTGGCTTTTGCTAAATGGTTCTTTGTCTGTGGTGTGGTGCTGCCTTCCTCAGCTTGCTGCTAGTCTCTTTACTGTGTCCTCTGCAACTTCATATAGAAAATCATTACACTTTCTGGCACAAGAATATAGCCACTGAAGTTCCCATCCATCCATTTTCCAACCCGCTGAATCCAAACACAGGGTCATGGGGGTCTGCTGGAGCCAATCCCAGCCAACACAGGGCACAAGGCAGGAACCAATCCCGGGCAGGGTGCCAACCCACCACAGGACACACACAAACACACCCACACACCAAGCACACACTAGGGCCAATTTAGAATCGCCAATCCATCTAACCTGCACGTCTTTGGACTGTGGGAGGAAACCGGAGCGCCTGGAGGAAACCCACGCAGACACAGGGAGAACATGCAAACTCCACGCAGGGAGGACCCGGGAAGCGAACCCAGGTCTCCAGATCTCCCAACTGTGAGGCAGCAGCGCTACCCACTGCGCCACCGTGCCGCCCCCTTCCAGTAGTAATGACTGTTTCTCAGACTGGGCTGAGTCAGTGGCACAGGGCTTGTGTTGGCAGAGTGGATCTTAGAGCTAGTTCTTTCAAGGCATCAGAGCGCTGTGGAGAGTAGCTTTCAGACCACAGAAGGTTTGTGAACTTTGTGCTCCACGGAGAGTGTGTGGTTTCAAACTCCAAAGGCAGTGGCTCATCAGCTTTCAGCTCCTCTCATATAGACAGAAGACATGAATGCAAATGGTTTTGAAAAAATGTGTAAAATTTGGCAATTTTGTCAAGGTCTCTTCCAGTTATAAATCAAGTGCCTGCTTATAGACATGTTATCCATCTCATCCAGCTAGAGTTCAGTTAGTGGTTATAAGCAGAAAATGAATGTCCATTTGGCTCCCTTTTCATCTGAAGGAACCTCTTAAGCGGTGTCAGTTCAACTCTGATTTACACTTTTGTTATCAGATGAAGTACAGAGCTGACCAGAGCCTGAGCTGCAGTTTTGCCATTTACCTAAGGGCGTGTTTATACTTCACGGTCAGAATGCATACACTATACATCATGGCTGCCATGCAATCCCAGCTTTCTTTTGACACATCTTCTGAGCATGACGTCAAAAATGAAAGCGATGTGTGCTTGAGTTGCAGTACCTGCAAAAACATGGGTGGCATGTTTGTTCAAGTTTTGGTATGTGACATCATCTTTTTTGTTTACTATCAACATGTGACGGCAAGCTGTAATGCTGCTCCAACAGGATAAATATGTGTGGCTCAATGTTTGATAAATGGTTCAGTGCAGTAAAGTAAATCCTCAAACTTAAATGCTGACGTGATTATATTCATGGTGCTTTCTTCTTCCATTTCTAGCCTAGGCAATACAAGCTTCGCATATTCCCCATCATAATCTTCTGTGATGCTGTTGCCGTCTTTTTTTTTTTTTCTGCACCTTTGCAACAGCATCAGAATGCACAGAATTTGTATGTTTAAAATCTTTCTTCCTTCAACTCACAACAAAGTGAAACCAGATGTTTTCTCACTGTGATGATTTCTCACACTGACACCTGGTAAAATCCTCCAGATTTACTTAAGGTATGCACGCAATTATAGACAGTGTAGTGCTTGCATAGCAGTATCATTCTTGAGCACACAAATGTCGCGTAGCGTTAAGTATATCGCCAGCCTTAGTGTTCACTCAGGTGAATTCAGGTAGCTGAATTTCTGCATCACTGTTAAATCTGTCTTAACAGGCCTTGTGTGGGACTTGGCAATCTTTTGGATTGGAACCCCTACAAATTTAACTTTTTTCCTTCATCATTGGACTGTCATTTGGAGAATTAAAAAAACAATTCTGGATTTAAGGATTCTGTTTCTTTTTATTATATTTCTAACTTATGTGTGTATAATTTATTTGCTGTAAACTATTTATGCATTTTTCTTATTTAATTTTAATTTGTTTTTCTTTGCATGTAACTACTTCTTTGATATATTGCTATGTACTTTGAGCTACATTCTTTTGTATGAAAATATGTTATAAAAATAAATGTTGTTGTGTGCCACCAAAATTTTAACAAAATAGGCTATTGTCCTACAATAAGGACAATGTTTTCACTAGCTAACCAAATATGCTTGGTAGATTTAATATTCTCAAATTTATCAAATTTCTTATCTTTAATAAAATTAAACTATTCTGCCTCAAGACTATGGTACAGATTAACTTGGATATAATTATGTAGCTTACTATGAAAATGGTACAGTTTAACTTGGATATTATTATGTAGCTTAAGTTGGCTTTGGAGTTCCAGCTTTAATAAGAAAGGCAACCAACACTTACATGTCTATACACTAATTTGAAAAAGCTTCTGTTATGGCTGAATGTTTATCTTTGGCATGGCACTTGTGCATGGATACATCACTCTTGTAAAATATAAGATGTAGTTATTTAACATCACTTCACCAAATGAAGAAGCATTTTGTAAAGATAAGGCTTTTTTAACTTAATCATGTATTTCCTATTTTTGCATATATTTTCCCTTTTCTTTTTAGAAATAGAGTATTGCACACTACAACATACTTAAACATTTTCCTTTAAAATTCAATTCTTTCATTCAACAGATTAGGCTAGTCTGAGAATAAAAAAATGAGGTAGGGGTCATCTCTCTCTTTCTCTCTATTTTTGTTCACTTTTTGCCCCCCAACCATTCTTTAAAGGAATGTTGCCCCATGTGTAAGTCAATTTTTTTTTTCTTTGTTTTCATTCATTGGTCAAGAGTTCTGTCTTTAGTTTCAAAAGTTCAATCCCAATGAACTGTGTTTCCTGTTTATGATACACACTGATTTTTCCAGGAAGTATCTATTTAGAAATGTTTTAGTAAAAATGTAATGTATTTTGCTTGTTTTGAGAAACAATAGATAGATTGTGCAATACAAATAAAAAAATTTTTTCCCTTGGATGATTTTCATATTGTTTGCTGTTGAACAACATTGTTCAACTTTGGCTTGTATTACATCATACATTTTTTATCTCCATTCTTCAATTTTTCTTGGTCATCACTATAAAACACATAAGATAAGTAACATCTAAAAGTGGATGGAGTGTTCCTTTAAGAAGAATGTGCCTCAAAATTGCTTACCAAATTTCAGCTGAACTTGATTTTTATAGGGATTGACATTTTAAATATTATGTATCTCTTTGGGTTAAGTTTGGGCTAACAGGGTTGAGCTGGCAAAGTCTTGGGCATATGACAACAGCTCCTTCCAGCAGCTCCACTGACCACTGCATTTGGTACCTATAATCAGTATTAAAGGAACACTCCACCCAAAAATAACTTTTTTATCTGTTGCTTACCCTGTGGTGTTTGAAGTAATGGCGAAGAAAAAAAAATAATCTCATGTTTTTTAGGATTTGGACCATAACTGAATAAAGAACAAACAATAACAAAACCAGTGGAAAAAAGTCTTGGATAACTTGCATAATGCATATATTGGGTATTCCAAACATGCAGTTTTGGTAAAATATTAAAAAAAACAGGAAACTTCTCTCATTAATGGCTGAGGAGCATGTTCAAACAGGATGGAGCTTTTGCATTAAATAACTACCTCTCCCCATATTTTTTAGTTGTTAAGCCACAACACTGTATTTCTGGGTTTTTAGACCGCAGTTTTACTGTTGACCATCTGCTTGTTGAAGCACCTTGGATATGCCCAAATATAACTCATACTTACCACCTGACAATGTTTTTACTCTTTTTTCTTTCCTAATTTCTCCTTTTTCAGATCATACCCTGCAATGTCCATATGATGTGAATCACCATGGTAGCCAGTTTACTGCATAGTACTCCAGAACAGTGATGAGGAAGGTGGGTCTTCAATTTAAAAGCTCATTCTTGTTTGAAAGCATTCCCCATTCTGGAAGTGGTTTATTAAACAATATTTTTGAAAATATTGTGACCCGAGTAAACTGAGATTATTTTCATGGATATTTTGTTTGCTATGTGTTGCTTTCCATTAAAGCCTATTATGTAAGGAAATTCATAATTGCTGTTTTTCATAAAAACATGAGATTAAGTTTCGTTCTTGGCTGTTACTTAATCGTTTTTGGATGGAGTATTACTTTAAGGGCTTTACACTTATAGCAGTGTACAGTCTTCTTACTGCCTGTTGTTACCAGCAGGATCTGCCAATTGCATTTTGCCGTTTTGCATCCTGGGGAAATATTGAAGGATTCCTCCCAATCTCCACAGTCTTTCCTATGACTGTGGTTCTTATCACACCCTGGAGGGCTCTGTCTGCCCACACTGGCACAAAGAGCTAATGATGTTTGTCTGTTTGTTTCGAAATTATGTTTTGTGTTTATGTTATGTGTTATGTGTCAGTTTTCACATTATATTAATAATCATTGCACATTTGCTGGTCTTATAAGTGTAAGTGTGCCAATTTAAAATAAGAAACCAAATCTCTAATTGAGAGTGTGGACATTTCTATTTCCACAGTTGCTGTTAACCTTTCCCTTAGTCATATTCCAGCTCCTAGAATGAAAATGCCATCTAGGAATGGCTTTGTAAATATTAAGTAAAAATGCATTATTTGCATACGGGATTCAGAGGAGGAAATTCTTTTAAGTCTTTTAACCCAGCTACATGATCTTAGCATCACAAGGCAGGGTGTGTTGTCATTAAGAATGTAATGAACAGTACTGGGTTGGTGATCAAAGCTCAGGAATGTGTAATAAACCTGGAAGTGACAAGTACAATGTACTCATCTCTCTGAGTTTAGCTTAAACCCTTACTAAGTAGCTGACATCAGCAAAATAATTCATTTTAAATGCTGAGAGTAAGTTGCATTTTCTATTTGAAAAGACATTTTCTAATAATAGACATCAGGGGAGCATGCTGTAATTTTTTGTAAACCATTTTCTCCTATTTTAGAAGCACTTTTAAGGTATGTGTGGCACTGAATTACTTTTTCATGGAAAAAACTATTTTATTTATAGTGTTAGCTTATTGGCAGCATAGTGACCCAAAAGTCGTGCTGCTGTCTCACAACAAGGAGACCAGTTTTGTATATTCTCTCTGGGTTAATGTGGTTTTCCTTCAGGCACTCTGGTTTCTTCCCATAATCCAAAGATATGCAGGTTACGTGAATTGGCAATGCTATATTGGCAATAGTGCATGTTTGTGTGTGACTCTGCTCACCTTGGAATGGACTGGCACCCACTTGGGTGTTCCTGCTTTGTACCTAATGATTACTTGGATAGGATTCAACTTTCACATGTCCCTTCTCTGAAAATGTGGGTTTGAAAGGTGGGATGGGTGAGGTAGCACATCACACTGCAAGCAAAACATAAAAAAAGTTAAGAATCTTTTGATCTTCCCAAAAAGTTTACTGGTAAACAGAATAATACCAGACCTTAACTGTCACTTTTTTCTGGGGCTTCTTATATACTGTAGTTCTTACCCATAAAGTTCCTCTACCCAGCACATAACAAAACTGAATAATATATCGTTGATAAAATTAGTGTGGCTATAAAAATATAGAGAGAGGATTTCCTTGGACTTATTTATATTGAGGAATTTATATTTAGTATGTTCTGATATGGTGTGCTCACTTATAAACTTGTGTAACAACCATCCATCCATTATCCAACCTGCTATATCCTAACTACAGGGTCACAGGGGTCTGCTGGAGCCACTCCCAGCCAACACAGGGTGCAAGGTAGGAAACAAACCTCGGGCAGGGTGCCAGCCCACCGCAGTGTGTAACAACCAACCAACCATTATCCAACCTGCTATATCCTAACTACAGGGTCATAGGGGTCTGCTGAAGCCAATTCCAGCCAACACAGGGCACAAAGCAGGAAACAAACCCCAGGCAGGGCGCCAGCCCACCGCAGGACACACACACACACACCAAGCACACACTAAGGACAATTTAGGATCGCCAATGCACCTAACCTGCATGTCTTTGGACTGTGGGAGGAAACCAGAGGAAACTGGGAGAACATGCAAACTCCATGCAGGGAGGACCCGGGAAGTGAACCCGGGTCTCCTAACTGCGAGGCAGCAGTGCTACTCACTGCGCCACCGTGCCGCTAAACTTGTGTAACATCAAAGTGTAAATCAAATTCTACAGTGGGCTGGGTGTGGGTCCAGTTATGCACTCCCACATTCATAAAGGCCCAGTTTAATATGGCCACTTAATCTAACATGTCTTTCGGAATGGGGGCAAAATATTGTTCTACCATGCTACCAAATTAATTATAAATAAATGACATAGGATGTAACAAGTCCCTTAATTATTTTTTGTCTTTTGTACCTAAATGAACTATGGGTGAAGCTCAGTAGTGTTGATGTATTATTCTGTAGCTTATTCTTTTTATTTTTTTCTTTTGTGTGTGGAGGCTCTACTTTCAAGGTATCTCTGCCTCTTGAAGCAAAATGTGTTGTTAACACATCACCATAATGTCCATAGCTAAGCACGTAGTCTACCCAGGTTCATGTGTGCAACAGCATGTGCGATCATTAACATCATTGTTATATAAATAGAACAGAGTGGACAATATTATCCAAAGGACATCTGTATACCATATAAAGAGAAGAAGTTCTTCCATGGGCTAAAGTTCCATTTATTTCCTTTTGCCTACTTTGCTTCTTTTGCATTGTTTTCATTGTGATTTTTTTCTTTTTGCTTTGAGTTTTGCAGAGTAGTTAGCAAGCTTAATAATCAATGGAACTCATCCCTCAGTTAAATTGAAAGGGTTTAAGTGACACCTACCACCCTCTTTTCTCCAAAAACAGGCCTCTGACATATTAATCCTGTGTCATCAATTATGCTTTTTAAATCTAGTCTGAAAACCTACAGTACATATTTGTTTTCATTGAGTTTTAAATGATTTTATAATCTGTTTGTATGTGTATTTTTATATTCCACTTGTGTTGTATTCTTTTATTGTTTTCTTACTTTATATACTACTTTACCACACTTTGAGTAACTTTGTTGAAAACCTTGTTTTAAAATGAGCTTTATAAATAAAATGTACTTACCTATTTACTTATCTACTATCACAAATCACCTAACAAAGAAAATTATAGTTAAAAAAGAAACAAGCTTTCCAGATCAGGATATAATAGGCTACAATTTTATTTTTATCATCTTTCCTTACATTTGGAGCACAAGTGGTTTAAATGACTTCTAAGGGTCATGCAATAAATTGGAGGTGGGAGGTGAATTAGCAGCTTTTTTGTTTAACTCCTGTTGGCTTAGCTACTACATTGTACTGCTTTTCTTAGAGTGCAGTAGAGAAGCCTGTGGTTAACTCTGCTGTCTCTTAGGTCCAGAGTCTTGACTTTGAGTCCTGGCTCAGTCACTGTTTGTCTAGAGTTTGCCCATTCTGTAAAAACGTAGGTTGATGTGTGTCTTTCATTTTTCCTCACACATCCCAAAGTGAAATATAATCCAGAAAAATTTGAGCAAATGTGGTTTCAGCCTTGCTCCCAATGCAGCTGGGGTAGGCAACAGACCCATGAATTGGATTAAGTAGATTTTAGAATTGAAGGATGTTTGGAATGAATTGTACTCATGTAGGAATTATAAACTATCTAATAACCAGGGCTATCCCTTGAGGGTGCAGTGCCTAGGACAATTTTACCAGTGCGGTGCCCCCCATTATGGCCATATACAGTATGCAGTTAGTGTATATGTGAAAAAAAATGTCTGAAAAAACTAAGTTTATAAAAGTGTTACTTTTATTTATACATAGACATAGACTTTGGTAGAAATCATGTGAAACTGTCAGTTTTTATATATTGTTTTCCAACAAAACCAACTTTTTTTGTCATGAAAGACATTTGACAATAAAATGCGTGTCATTCAAATATTGGTATTTTTAATGCAAAATAAAAGACTTATTTGTGATCATCACCGCATATTATTTTCAAATTTTCATTTTCTGACTTTGTGGACTGTATCTACATTAAGCACTTCTATTAACTCCTCATAATGCCACCTTTCTCACAGTTCCTTTTAGTACCAGTAGTACTGTCACCTATGTGTGCAGATTGTCATCACTCTCCGGCTTTTATTTATTTTTATGCACCACTTCACTTTATTTAACAGAAAATACAAATTAGAAGCATCCACCCATTTGGTCTCAGAAGACGGTAACAGCCCTGCACATTCAAGCAATAACATTGACCCAGGGACAGAAAAGTAAAATCACAGAAACTTTTTGAAGAAGATAATAGCCAATCTATTCAACCTTTCTTGAGACACAGTTGTTCTAAAAAATATTTAAGCACAGAATTTTCTTTTTGACAAAGACTTGTGAAAATAAAAGAGGGCAAATGTCATTTAAACACCATTTAGAGTATCAGTTTAACACCATTCAGCAGATATGAAAGTGGTGCCAGGTTTGCTAATGATTTATAGAAGGTGTCCATACTGAGCATAACAAAATTCAATTACACTTAAAATGTGGCATTTCATCTTTATTTGTATTCATCAGGTTTAATTACACATATCAGTTTATTTCTTTCAAAATATGGAATTTTAATGTTGCAACAGGCCAGAAGCTAACTTCAGCATTGTCAGAAATCAGGCTAATGAGGCAAACGTACCTCATAAAGAGATGTGGGAAGAAGCAGCTGCAGTGTAGTGCTTAGGAAGTTGTTAAAGATGAACATTTGCCCAAGTTCTTTACATGTACACTCCAACACAAAGTGCATAATCTCTGTTTAAAGGGGAGATATAAAGACTTCTTAAGTGTGTCCTAGATAGGACCTAGTTCATGCCCTCACTGACATTTTAGCACTTCATTCTATCATCTGACTTTACTAAGCTATTAATATGGTGGTAATTGGCAGATGTTTACTTTACTTAACAGTTTACATATCCAGTATTCATATTTAATAAAAAGTAAGACAAGTTACACTCATAAGGCAGCCATCTATTGTAGGGGAATTCAACACCTTCAATAACAGTGAGCATTCATAGAATGATTAGATGTGAAGAACAATGCCAGTGTTAGCCTGAAAACACTTTTTTTTTTTTTTGAAAACGTGCATTATATTACACTTCTTTGCTTTCAATGATTCATGTTAGGTAGTGTTTGTGTGCTGTGTTTGATTACATTATTCCAGCTGAACTGTAAGAAAATTGATACCAAAGGAAAAACTGCTTATTTTGTGTTTTCCTGCAGGTTATCTGGAACTGAGAGTTGGCACAGTCATAAATCAGTATTGAACAGATTGACCTGAAATGTGCTGTAAATCATAGAAACTTTTTTATGAACTACTTTATGCTGTCCAAATCCCCAACAAGGAGCTAGTATAATAATTATTAGCACAGTGGTTAGTGTTGCTGCCTCACAGTGCCAGGGATCATCTGCCGTTGGGGAATTTGTCAGTTAGTCATTATCCAACCCGCTATATCCTAACACAGGGTCACAGGGGTCTGCTGGAGCCAATTCCAGCCAACACAGGGCGCAAGGCAGGAACAAATCCTGGGCAGTGCACCAGCCCACCGCAGGGCGCACACACACACACACCCCAAGCACACACTAGGGACAATTTAGGATCACCAATGCACCTGACCTGCATGTCTTTGGACTGTGGGAGGAAACCGGAGCACCCGGAGGAAACCCACGCAGACACAGGGAGAACATGCAGACTCCATGCAGGGAGGACCCGAGAAACGAACCAAGATCTCCTTACTGTGAGGCGGGGAATTTGTTGCTCGTTATAATAAATATATATAATGTTTGTGTGTGTGTGTATATGTGTATGTGTATATAGTGGCAACCAGGGGGCACTCCAGCTCCCTAAACCCGACACAGATAGATGCTAGGCACAAGTCCAACAACACCTAAGGCTTTAATTTGATGTGGGAAATGCTTTCCCTTCATTTCCCACCAATACATAATGCAATAAAGCACCAAGCACAAATAAAGCAGCACACAGTATTTTGCTTTCTTTTCTTTCTCTTCCTCTTTCTTTCTTTCTGCCTCCATTCCTCCTCTGGCAAGCTACATCTCCCTTTCTCCCGACTCTGGCTCCCTGAATGAAGGCAGGCGGGTCCTTTTATGCTGCACCTGGGAGTACTCTGGGTGGCGAGCTGTGGAAGCACTCCCAGGTGTGGTGGAAGCTTACAAAGTAGGGCTCTACAGCTCCCCATGGTGGCCCCCCTGGAACCCAACAGAGTTGTGCCAAACTCCCATGGAGCCCTGTGGGAATCTGAGGCACCATCACTATGTGACAACTGACTTCTCAAACTAGCATCTCATTTTCCAGTCATGTAAAAAAAAGAGAATGGATAGGGAAGTGAAGATGATGCATTCTTCCTGCTCTCCCATATTGATACAGTAGATTAACTTGCTTGTTATGAATACATTGTGAGTGCCAAAAAATAATGGTAGCGCTTTTAGCCAGGAGTAATTTCAGCAAAACGGAAAAATCTTCCAGATGCACAATTTCTGAAATAACCCTGTATTGACACTTCCACACCACTTCTCCCAAAGTATTATGTGTCACAACACATCTGACCTAGGGAACATGATTATGAGTATGACCCTAACTTGTACAGTTTTATAGCACCTGCTTATAATGCATAGTGTAATGCAAATCAGAATGTAGATTTACTTCTGCTATGAGAAGGTGTTCCCGAGAATTAGAATTCTGAAATCATCAAACCTGATGAACAAAAATTACCTGTGGAGACAAATTCGGTTTTAAACTGGCTAAAAGAGACCACTTATGAATTGGAGGCTTATAATTATAGGCAGGCAACCACTTTATTGACACTATGGAAGAAAAGATTTTAAATGTGGAAGAATATTCAACCAAAATAGAAAAGAAAGTGGAAAATAGTAAATACCAAGTTTACAAGGTATACCCTGTTC
Organism: Erpetoichthys calabaricus; assembly: GCF_900747795.2. NCBI lineage: Eukaryota > Metazoa > Chordata > Cladistia > Polypteriformes > Polypteridae > Erpetoichthys > Erpetoichthys calabaricus. Next base: position 277,929,064 of record NC_041394.2, on the reverse strand, counting down.
ATTTTTTGTTATTTAGAAGCTAAGGTAAACACCAACAATATATTAGGCTGTTTCTGCATCAGCAATATTATCACCTCTCAACTAAATACTCCGAAATGCTTTCATCTCTAGACTAGACTAGATTTCTGCTGTTCATTTTCCATTGTTCTCCTTACTTGGTGCATCTTCCAGCAGTGTATCAAGGACCAAATGAAATTAACACATCACCCCACATCTGGCTACTGGAACAATATGGCATTACGTTTAAAACTATCCTACTGATACAAAACCATTTGAACCAGCACCATTTATTTCTTGTTATCATTACTTACAACTGCAGTATTCTGATACCAGTCCTCTCACCATTCCATAAACTCACTTTGCAGTTCTTCATGGAGTTCGTAAGTGGTCACAGCTAAAAACTCATCTCTACTTTCTTGCATGTTAATTTCCTTTGTTTGGAACTGTCCATTCACTCTGCACTGACTGTACTGCTCCAGTATTCTGCTGAATTTTCACCCCAATCCATTCAATCAACTCTTTTGTGCTGTCTACTCAGGTTTACTCATGGAGACTCTTCCAAGTCTGTTTTCTTACAAGTGATCGTATATGAGTTATCTTACATTCTGTCTTATTCCTTTTGAATTTTACTCTTATTTGCTTTGCAAAGTATATTGTAATGGTGTGCCCTGCATATACAAAATTATGTTTGTTTCATTAATACCTTCTCTTGGAACACAGTATAATTCCACTGAGATCATGAATAGCCAGTGGAAACTCCATTTTGCAATATTTTCATAGATATGGTGTAATCAGTGAAATATTTGAATCTGCATAATTAGTTGTTGGGTACTATAGAAGACAACATTTTTTTTACTGTAAATAGCTTTTAAAAATCGTGAACAGATACATTGTCATGTAATTCACTTTTTCTGTTTTCCATGAAATAAAATGGAGTTGCATGCTTTAATATATTGCAATTTATCATTGTGCTGAAGAGGGGTGACAAATTGCATGTTGATAGAACAAGTATTTAACTGTACTTTGTACACATGAAAATGCAGCTGCTACTGCTACTACTACTACAAACTGTAAGACAGCCTAAACTCACTAATTCTGTACGTTCTCTCTTATTCGTTTGTGAGAAGTTCAGAAACTCAGATTGTTTGCATTTGGTTTGAAATTGAGATTTTTAGACTGAATAGATTTTGAAAATATTATCTTTCCTAATAAGTGGTTTACAAACAGTTAATTATTATACACACTAAATTCGAAATATAAAAGTCAGTATTGATACAATCAAGTGTTGAATACATGTAATAAAAGTACATAAACAGTCTAAAAGACATAGGCTGCATTTTAACTAATTGACCACTATATCACAAATGGCATATAGCTGTGCTGACCACTTAGTGGAACACCATCCTGATGACCGGTTGATACTGCAATATATTTTTATCAGGGTATACAATTTCAGTCCTAAAGGGCACTGGTGAAAGAAGGTTTTCCTTGTAGCCAACATCAACATCTATTATTGCCTGACATGATATGCACTTTTTCTTATGTGTAAAAGAAGATTACATTGTGATTCCTAGACATGTTCAAAACATTTCAATGGATCATAATTGAGTTTAGTTCCTTCACAACTGCAGAGTCCGGGGCTGTTATCCCTGCCTGAAAACTGCCTGTTTGGAGTTTTCATGTTGCCCCCATATCTGTAAGGTTTTCTTCCAGGTTTTACAGTATTGATTCCCAAAGACATACCTGTTATTTTCATTGGTGCCCCTATTTGAATGGCGTATGGTGCCATGTGATGGATGACCTATTGGTCCATAGTTGATTCTTGCCTTGAAGCCTGTTCTGTCAGGGTAGACTCTTCCTCCCCAAGACTCCAAACTAGACTAAGCCTTCCAAATTGTAACATTATTTTTACCATGTAAATTATAACAGTTTTTATTGGTGCACATGATTATTATAGACATTATTTAGTGCATATATCATGTCTAGTCTGTGTTGCCTGCATCTGATGTACATATAGTAATTGTTTGCCTGGCTGGTAAAAGGATAGGGTACAAAAGGGACACAGAGCAGTGGGAGGGCCTAGCAGGGAAAATATTTAGGCAACTGCAAACCTTAAAAAATTCTTGAAGGGCACCAGTAAGTGGCTGCATGGGTTCCCATATAAGAGTGCTGCCCACTATGGAGGAGTCAGTCCAGAAGTTTCCTTGGCTGACTGTCCCTTTAAATAAGTATGCAGGGACAGCTGGAGTTGCCAGGCAGTGCTCTGAAATGGCAACAGGACTTTGCAAAGAGGTCAGAGAATTAATGCAGGCAAAGGGCAGTGTAGCCTGTGGCTTTGTGGGCAACTGTCCAAAATGAGACTCTTGCTGGGTATACAAGGCCAAAGCTCCCAGTGAGTTTAGTCAGGAGGTGAGTTGGGATTATGAACATTTTTTTTAACATAGAGAATTCATCTTACCTCTACTCAGATCTCTTAGATTAGATAAACTTTGTTAACCTTATCAAATAAATTTCACTTATGTAAAAGTTACAGAAAATTCAGCTGAATTAACTTTATTTTTAAAAAGGTTGATAGCATAAGGTTAAGGTATAAAGTCCATATTGACAATCACAGAATTTCTTTTTGTTAAAAAAACAACATTGCTTTGACCACTAGATGGCACTTGCCAACAGCACATGACTTCATGTCTTGTGTTTTTTCTGTCAGACTTACATTTTATGTTTGTAAAGTTTAATGACCTTTGAGATATCTTGTCCTTGTCAGCTGCTGTCTAATAAGGGAAGGAAGCCAAGCTTATTTAATTAAAACAGGGCAAGAGAAGACATCCTGGGATTCCATATAGAGGGGCTGTACCACATGTTTTCAAAGATTGACACTTGTGAGACAGCTGAACTAAAATCATTATATGAATTACTGGGCTAATTGATAAATGGCACAGCAAATTTAAGCTGCTTCCATAAGTCACAATATAAACACAGCGCCCCATGTCTTGTCCTGAAAAGGTATGCACTGTAGTACTTTATGTTTATGCTATACAGTAATCCTGAGGCATTAAATACAATTAGAAAATTTAAAAAAAATATATAAACATCTTAAATAAAGCTGCATCAGTGTTGCTTTTTCTCATATTTTTGCCCTTTTAAAGATGAACTTTTATTGTTTACTGGTACTTGATGTAGTTATTAGAAAGGATTGTTAACTTATTGCTACACTGCTGTGCTTCTCAAAAATCAATGCATACAAATAGCATCATGTTCTGGTAACATACTGTGCATGCCAAAGCAGGCATGTCCCACAATAATTTTGGTTGGCACAGTCACAATTAAAAGCACTGCCTGGGGATGATGGTCATTTCGGGTGATCATCTCAATCACTGAAAAATCCACCTTTCCCCATCAACAGGTCTGAATTTTTAAGCCAAAATTAGCAGTTATTATAATATACATTAGTCAGGTTTTAAATGCCATTTTCAGCAAAAAAAAAGAATCTACACAAACGATAGTCTTTTGCAGTCCTTTGAGACTGTGACATCATTTCTAGATTTTCAGTATTAAACTATATATTTTTGTACATTGCTGTTCACTGAGTACAGTCTTACAGTTCTGTGACATGCTTACAAGTATAATATAAAATACTTAATGTAGATACATAAAAGAAGTTGGCATGGTGGCTCAGTGGCAGCTCTGCCGCCCTGCAGTAAGGAGGCCAGAGTTCATATAGCGGGTCCGCCCTGCATGGTGTTTGCATGTTCTCCCTATGTCTGCATGGGTTTCCTCTATGTGCTCCAGTTTCCTCCCACCATCTACAGGCATGCAGGTTAGGTGAATTGGCAATACTAAATTTGCCCCTAGTGTGTGTGTGGTTGCCCTGCAATGAACTGGCACCCTATCCAAGGTTTGTTCCTGCCAGTTAACAGTTAACAAAAAAATAAACATGGCATGAGTCAAAAATGCATTTATAGAACATTAGAATAATTTTGATGAGAGCAGGCCATTCAGCCCAACAAAGGTCACCAGTCCTATCTACTTAAATCCACCAAAATAAAATCAAGCCGAGTTTTGAAGGTCCCTAAAATTCTACTGTTTACCACACTACTTTATAACATATTACATGTGTCTATGGTAGTCTGTGTGAAGAAAAACCTACTTACCGGTATCTTTGTGTGAAATTTACCTTTCACAAGTTTACAACTGTGTTCCCATGTTTTTAATGAATTTATTTTAGAATAACAGTCCCTATTCACTGTACTAATTCCCTTCTTAATTTTAAACATTTCAGTCATGTCTCCTCTTAATAATCTTTTGCTTAAACTGAAAAGGCTCGGCTCTTTTAATCTTTCCTCATAGCTCATTTCTTGTAGCCCTGGACTTTCTCAAGCACTGTTATGTCCTTTTTGTAGCCAGTACTACAAATGAGGTCTAACCAATGTGTTATGAAGCTTGAGCATACCTACCTTGTACTTTTACTCCATACATCATGCTACATTACTTAACATTCTATTTGCCTTCTTCATGACCTCTGTACACCATCTGGCAGTTGATAGCATAGAGTCCACTATGACTCCTAAATCCTTCTCATTAGGTGCATGTTCGATTTTCAGAACTCCCATTGTGTATTCAAACCTAACATTTTTACTTCCTACAGTGGAATACTTTACAATTACCTACACTAAATTTTATTTTGCCACAAATCTGCCCAAGCCTGTATGCTGTCCAAGTCCCTCTGTAATGATTTAACAGATTCCAGATTATCTGCCACTTCAACTAGCTTGGTATCATCTGCAAATTTAACCTTCCTGTTAATTATATTCCTGTCAAAATCATTTATATATATTAAAAATTGCAGCAGCCCTAGCACTGACCCCTTTGGGTCACCACTCACAACATCACCCGATTCTGATAAGGTTTCTTGCATCATAAACTCCTGCTTCCTGTGTGTGAGCCAATTTTGTACCCGTCTACATACATGAAGAACAGATGATCCCACACTAAAAGTGTGTTGGAATTAAAGCATCCCACCTGGAGCATTGTAAAACTGCAAACAATAACTAGAATTAATTATGACCAATCAGTGGATAAAACAGAGGCAAGGAAATATGGTTATTTTCCATAAGAATCATAGAGAAAAAATAGACATATTTTGACCATTTTTATCTTTATGTAATGCCTGAAACTAATACCTAGTAATATTTCCTCCTTATGGGTTATACAGAGGAAACTCGGGGAAAGTGGAAAACTAGTAAAACAGTTTGAGACTAGGCTAAGCCTGATTTTGGAAATTAGGGATTGCTTTGTGCTTGAAATATATTTTATGAGAGTGGAAGAGAAACTGATGAGAAGTTCAACTTTGTAACACTAGACAAAGCAATGAATATTTCTGGCATATAAACAATGTGTAGCAACACAAACATATAGTGTGCGCTGGTAGTTGGCGAGCAGCAAACCATTTACCTCAAATAGTGGGTAATACAAAGAAAAGATAACTGTAGCTGCAAGTGACACAAAGTCAGACCAAGAAAATAAACATCTCAAAGGATATGGCTATTGTGGAAACAACCCATAAACATGACAGTATTATCATAAAATATGACATCAGAATTGCTTTGCTGACTGATTAGAGCATCATTCTAGCTGCAGTCCTGTGATCTTAAATTGCAGGCTGTGTATACTACCACTTTTATTTTTCTAAACGCTGCAACCTTAAATACACTTGAAGAAGCATTTCAAAAACTGGCTTGTGTAGTTTAAGTAAAACTAACTAGAAATAGCAGATGTAAATAACTAGTGTAGATAATAAATAGATTTTCATTATAAATTAGCTCTTCTGTCCGAGTACAAATGTACACCCATTATGACATTTCTATTGTTTTGATGTTGAGGATGAAATCAGGATAATTACGTAAGAACTTTTCTCACTATTGATAAGATCTTAAGACCAGTATTTATGATACTATACAAAAGTCATTCAAAAATAATTTTTTAAGCTATGACCTTTATGGGCAGTAGTGTTTTTTTTTTTGCTTGTGAAAACACAATATCACACGAATGTGATAAACACATGGATCATTTTATAAAAAAATAATATAATAAATGTTTGTGCTTTTCCATGCATAAACATGCAGAGTTTTCTAGTCTTTTCATAGGACCTAGTTTGAGTGAATGTGTTTAATGTATTATTCTTTCTTAACTCTATAAGAATCCACCTTTGTGAAAACTCAAATAATCATAGGGTCATTATGCAATTATTTTAATCAGTTTCAACATTGTAAATATAAGATGCTCTTTATTAAATCAAATTATTTCTGATCACCACTAAATTACATTTGATGTTTTCCTTCCCCGGTGATAAATGCCAGGGTTAAAAATAGAACACTATGATATTCACATTAAGGTCACGCCACATTATATGACTTTTTTAACAATTTTCTGTCAGACACTTTTTAGAACATTGGAAAAATTAGAAGGTCCCTAAAGTCCTACTCACTATCACACTACTTGTGTCCCAGTGTTCTTTTTGACTTCATGTACATAATTTTAATGATTCTTTTGATAGATAGATAGATAGATAGATGGATGGATGGATGGATGGATAGATAGATAGATAGATAGATAGATACTTACTTTATTAATCCCAAGGGGAAATTCACATACTCCAGCAGCAGCATACTGATAAAGACAATATTTAATTAAAGAGTGATAACAATGCAGGTATACAGCCAGACAATAACTTTGAATAATGTTAACGTTTACCCCCCCAGGTGGAATTGAAGAGTCGCATAGTGTGGGGGAGAAACGATCTCCTCAGTCTGTCAGTGGAGCAGGACAGTGACAGCAGTCAGTCGCTGAAGCTGCTCCTCTGTCTGGAGATGACACTGTTTAGTGGATGCAGTGGATTCTCCCTAATTGACAGGAGCCTGCTCAGTGCCCGTCGCTCTGCCATGGATGTCAAGCTGTCCAGCTCCATGCCTACAATAGAGCCTGCCTTCCTCACCAGTTTGTCCAGGTGTGAGGCGTCCCTCTTCTTTATGCTGCCTCCCCAGCACACCACCACGTAGAAGAGGGCGCTCGCCACAACCGTCTGATAGAACATCTGCAGCATCTTATTGCAGATGTTGAAGGACGCCAGCCTTCTAAGGAAGTATAGTCGGCTCTGTCCTTTCTTACACAGAGCATCACACAGAGATTCGGAGGCAGTCGTAGCACACTGCTGTCATGCAGTCTGGCATACCTAAATTACTCAGTCCTGCTGGATTGTTTTTTGTTTCAAGCTGTATTGGCTATATGGGTGGGCTCTGTTTGTGCAAGAGTTCAATCAAATGCACACTGCATGCAATACATCTACGAGTAATAAGGAATTCAAGTGTTTTGAAGAAGACAGACTCGTCTGTCTGATGTCTTGTGCTTTATGTACCATGACAGAATGGTAAAAGGACAAAAAAATGGGCAGAGATTGTAGCTGAACTCGTTGTATCTAGGAAACATTTACAGCTCCGGCTTCTTTGTCAAGCAGGATGTTGTTGGTCATCAGAAAAAGGGACAAGTTCACAATTCTTTGGAAATGTGAAACAGTGCTGGAAAGTCATCACGGAGTAGTGTAATTTGTCATGCCCTGTGATTTCTGGTAATCTGACATCCTTATGCAATGAGATTGGTGGTAACTGCAGCCATCAAGTTTAATATCACCTCTGACTAGAAGTCACATAATGTGACACTGTCTTTAGATAGAGATTAAAAATACTATTTAAGTGAGAACAGCTACATTTTAATTTTACAAAATAGCACAGAATGAAAGCATTGAAAAGTATAAGAATAAAGTTCTTTAACTGACTCCTTCTGATGCTATTCCAAATTAATTGAAGAAAATTGAAACTGTCATTGTGATTTACAGTAGATCATTGGCATTAGATTTTTTTTCTCTGAATTGACATGTAAAATCCATACCAACATATTAGGCTGTAAGATTCACCTGACCCAGATGCACTGATTCGCTGGGTTTCAAGTTCTTCTTAACCCAATGTCTTCAGCCATTGTACTTCTGGCTCTATTAACGTGTTTTTGTTCTGTAAAGGGCAGAGGGATGTTTTGTAGTTCTCCTTCTTTCCACCAATATATTGTGAAGACTCTAGTGTGTTACTTCATTAACAACTATTCTGCTAGTGCCAGTCATAGCCCATAGACAGCCCTAGGTTCCAATCAGTGTCCAAAGCATGTGCCCAACAGGGCCCTCCGTGTTCACAGCGCAGAACTGGCATAAATGTACACACTGCTTGAGTTACATAAACAGAGACTCTAGATGTCCATAGCACAAATTCTGTGTTATTAGACTTCATGGACCAGTGGGGGACCCATCAGTGTCTGGAGAACTCACCCCTTAAGTTGCCAAAACGGCACCCCTTGGTGTCCATTGCACCAGTGTTGGAGATTGTAGAGTTTGTGCCACTTGAGTTACATAGACTGTGTCCCTTGGCATCCGAAGTGTGTGCCTCTCAGGTCCCCTAATGGATTGACCAGCTCTGCATTCTTCCAAATTTCAGACTCATCTTTTCAATATGTCAGTGGTTCTCTGTGGCCAGCTTGGGAAGTAGTCACAGCAACTAAACAGTGGTTATTGAGGTCATCGTAAATGATGCTATGGTAAGCGAGGTATCATTAAAGCAATAGTCTCATTAGATCAGTATGAAATACCTGTTATAATATCCTGTGTGGAATAAACAGTAAGTGCTTCATTCTTGGAATATGTGTGTCTGGGTGAAGGCATGGAACTGATTTGACCACAAAGAAATATAGTATGATACTTTACTTATCTAGACTACACACATTTTTAAAAGAAAATCATCTTCTGTATTATGTTATCTGACAAAGTACCGGGAGAAACATCAACAGAAGCTCACTGTGCACTCTTAAAAATAAAGTTGCCAAGGTGGGTATTCAGAATTTTGCCATGGGGAACCGATTTGTAAAATATCAGTGGGTCATTATTTTAAAAGAAAAATAAGGTAAATAATCTAAAATACACATTTCTTGGTAAGGAAAAAAAAGATTTAATGGTTTGATAGAAAAATGTTTCACTTGCTTAGATTTAATATTTTATAGTGTAAAGTGCAAAGCTATAAATGAAGATAGAAAAACAGTGCCAAATGTCCTAACACCAATTTGAATTTCTTGCCCATATGCATTTTAGAAAACCTGATCAGGGCTAGGATGCTGTGAGCTGTGTGCCAACATCTTATATAGGAAAAAGGAAATTACATCATGGCTTCATCATATCATGTGAGTAGCCATAGCAATAGTAAACTAGATGGCTGCATCCATGATAATACCACGCAAAATGGCATCACCTGTGAGAACAACGGAAACCCAAAATGACAACACATTTATGTCACTGCCAAACCAAGAAAACAATTATTAAAATCAAGAAAAAGTCAAAAGCATCATGTGCAAAAATTTACCCAATATCTAAAACACAGATACCGTATGTCAAAAAAGAACTTATTCTTGGCTACTTACATTCAACTCTTCCTAGAGTTCAAAAGTGCCAATTTATACTTTCTGTGAAAGATCTAAAAAATTTGCCTCAATCTGTAGCAGAATCCAATGGCGCTTACATAGCCTGTGGTATCCTGTTGACATTGAGCACACTTTTCCATCACTGACAGCATGTTTGTCCTGATGCAGCACTGTATCCGCACCTTTGGTACCATCCCTTCTTGGCTAGAAGAGGCTTGAGACGTGTGCCGCAAATTCCAGGCAAGAACATTCCCAGCAGATCCAGTGTGATGGTGTGCACATTTAGCATAGTCATTTTATTTGAAACTTAAATGCTTCAACACTTTGAGATCTGCACCTTGTAACTTAGGTCATTATCACTGATCAATGACTAACCTTCTAGACTGAAAGAATTAGAGATCTGAACCAAAAGTCAAGTGACTTTGCTAACTCAGTACACTTATCGGCTCTGCCACCATGAGCCACTACTTGTTTTCCACAGTTGTGCAGGACTTGAAACTGCATCTGCTAAATAAGCGGCAATAAAAGAGAAACAAAGAGCAGGAGCCTCAAGGACAAGTGTAACATCCACTCTCAGGATTCACCACATGTCCACAGGATAGCAGTGAGAAGATGATGGGTCATATAAATCGAAACAACACATCTAAAGAAAAAAAGAAGCTTTAGCCTTATTAAACCTTCCATCACTTTCTCGTCATCTGCTGGTCTTTAGCCACTTTACCTGGTCTGTAACTAATGATAGACAGTCTAAAAATGCGTAGTTGCTGGCCTTAGAGGCCCAGGTAACTGATTTCAGGATCAGATCTATTGCAGCCTTCACTCAGATTTAATTATATTACCTTCCAAACAGAGGTGAGACCTGGTTTTGCCTTAAGCATGCTTTGGCAAATGACAAATGAGAAACCAAGCAAGCTCAAAAATAATAACTGCATGCAGGGTCAATTAGAGCTCTGAAGATAGTTATTGTCTGTGTCTTAGTAAGAGTGGCATTCTTTCGACAGCTCATCATTTGCCACATGACAAAGTGCTATTTGTTTACATTGTAATTAAACGTCATTTAAAGTACGTGTTCCTCAGGTCAAGACTGAAATTCACTTGTGCTTCCTGACATTGTGGTCTCGATAATAACATTATCATGTATTATGGTAAATTTTAAATTTTAAAAAAACTGTTTTTGCCTGTGCAGTGTATGTGAACCTTGTGATGGGAAGAAAAGCGAGACTAAAGCCGTGTGCTTTGTTGATCTGTCCCAAGACGTTCTTCCTGCACTTTGCACAATATAATCATATACAGTATATTTGTCTCCAGATTTTTTCCCACATCCCAAAGATACATTAAGTTCAGTTAACTGATGACCCTGAATTGATGTGTGTCTGAGTGTGAGTGTGTGCAAATGTTGCACTTGGGATGAACTGATGGCTTGTCCAGGGTTGTTTCCCTACTAGCTCCAGTTCCTTCTAGAATGGGCTCTGGATTCAATAACCCTGAACTGGAAAATGACATACACCTTAATAATGTATAATGCGAATATAATTTTATGATGGAAGGAAGAAGCTTTTTGTTTTAGTATCTCTTTCTGCCTTGTGGCCTTTAATCACTATCCAGTCTTCTATATCCATCACTTCTTATCTTGCATGTTCTTCTGCATTACGTTATAGCAATGCCCCAATGTCTTAAAGTTGCTCTGTGGTGGCATAGTAGGCCCATCTACCATTGCCAGAGTGTCCAACCTGCAGCTTATCTCCACTCTTATCTTGTGCTGAACTCCCACATGTTTGCCTCCTGTCCTTATTCTTTTATCCTTCATTTTATCAGAAAGTGCACTTTTGGAATCCTTTTCTAATTTCTCATCGATTTTTTTCTTTTTTGTAACATGTATTCTTATCTTCTACCTTGACTTCTCAAAGGGAACACATGCTTCTTACATTTTCTTTCCTCTACAGTAATACTTAGGTGATCATTACTTGTTTATTAATTTTTTAAAACCCACTTATTTCCAAACAGGCTTGCAGGAGACAGGGGCATTGTATACAGGAATTAACCCTGAGCAGTATGGCAGTGCTACACAGTGGACACTCACACTCTCATTCACTCATAAAGAGGAAGTGAAGAGTCACCAGCTAAAATGACCTTCATGCTTTGTGGTATATAAGGCATCTGGTTTAACTAGGGAAAAAAGGGGGGAATATGCAGAATTCACACAAACAGTGAACCATGTCAAAATCAAACTGAGGTCTATGAAGTGACCACTGTACCTCTGTGTTGTATGTTAAAGCAAAAGATCAATATTATTAAAGTTATGTTTTTCACAGTAATCGCATGCATTAATTTGCCCTTGATTTTGTTTGTTATGTGAAGCATTATTTAAAAATTTTAAAATACCTGTATTACCTCCAGCTTCTTGCAAGCCTGGACTGTTTCTGAGCAACAATTGCTCATACAGTATGTCAGGAAAGATTGAGAGGTGAGATGCTTACTTGTAGGTCTTTTAGTTTATGGTGGAGCTATAATTGTACTTTGATGGTGTGAAAGGAAGAACAGAAACAAAATCTAAAAGCTGGGGTCCCAAAGAATGCTCCATTTAATGTTGTTGTCTGAAGGCTTTAGCACATTTAGCAAAATTAGCACCAGAGTGCTGTTTGATGAAACATGTGAAAACAAAATAAACTTCAGAGGTTTGGAGCTCTCTTCTCCTCAGAAACTGAACAAATAGTGAACATGAACTTCTGATGAGAGCTTTGATTAACAAGGACTAAGACCAAAAGGTCCTTGGCTTTGACTTTGAGTGAAGTGACCACATCGGTCTTCAGGGTATTTTCAGCTCTTCTATTCTAAAGAAACAGATGGAACAAATGTTACTGTTAGTGTCACATTCTTTTCTTTTCCAGTATTCATCCAGCAAAAACCCTTAAAACGCTCCCCACACACACACACACGCACACACACACACACACACATGTCTGACAATGGCATTCAGAATTTCAGGCTGCATGTTTTTCTGATTAAATTTTTCATTTTTGATATAGGATTAAGACAAGCAAGATTTCATTTTATACCATCAACATATCACACTATGAAGCTGTCAAAATGTTTACCTTCTTCCTTATCTGTGTGAAACAGAAAACACCAAATGAGTAAAGTTAACAAAGATATCAATAAAAAGAGGGTCAAAAGTGGAGAGACAGGAAAAGGATCTACTGTATATGGTGAGAACTAGGGAAACTGCTGATTGGTGATGCACATGTGGAACACGTATAATGATGTTTACTGAAGATACATGCCCTTGCTACAGGGAGTTGGTCTAATTGCTACTGTCACTAGAAAACTAGTGACGCAGATGATTTTACATACCTCATCATTCACAAAGTTCTGGAGACATTTTTCCATTTTCTTAAATTAAACTGGAGAAGTAGTATTTAAAAAGACCAGACAACTTTCACTAGAGTACATTTATTTGTTGATATTGTTAGTGGTGGTGACACATAATACTGATGTATTACAGCTCCCATCTAAGTGTAACAATCCATAGGTTTAAAGATTACTGGAAGTGGGTTGGAGGAGACTATATGCACTACATGTTCTACTTTATTTTCACATTCCAGATATGCCAAATTGTAAACAGCTTAGCCAAAAGTTTATGTCAAACTAAAAGATAAAAGTCCATCTTTCATTTTGGAACTTTTTACTACAGTACTTCTGATTTGCACTACAGCTTCCTTTACACTTGTTGGTGTTAAACTGTGAGGATTCCAAACACACTCCAGTCACTGTAAACCGAGAATATTATAACAATTTGGACAAGAACGGGCCATTCAGCCCAATTAGCTTGCCAATCCTATTCTACTAATTCCTCCAAAAGTGTAAGGCAAGTATGATAGAAACAAAACATTTATATTCTTCTCCTTCTCTTTTCTCTCACCTTCTACTCCTACAGACAAGCTTTGTCCGTCCTCCACACCTGACTCCAACTCCCCAAGGCAAGAGATAGCAGCTCCCTTTAAACCAAATCCCTGCAGTACTTCTGGTGTCCAACTAAAGTCTGACAGAAGCACTTCTTGTTCTGGGAAAAGTTTCTATAATGCAAGAATGGTTCCATCTTGCAGCACCCATGGCACGCAACAGGGCAGTACCACAGGACTACACTGCCCATCATACCTGTGGGCTGACAAAAGGGAGCGGTGACACAAGAATGCTTTCCTCTAGTGTACTGAGGAAGTATAAACTTCAGAAAGGCCAACTCCCCCGGTCCCTTCTCCATTCTGGCCTTCTTCTCTGCAAGAGATCAATTCTTGACCTGGTTGGGACACCAGTCCACCATTGTATTTCTCCTCAGGCCTCACTTCTTGGCCACGGGTCAGGTAACCTGACTGGTTACTCAAATGGCTGGCTTTGGCCTGCATCAGGCCAAATGGGCTGTGGCATCAAAAATTCAAAAGTATAAGTAATGTTCACAAAATATATCTTCAACTTCACCATAGGAAGAATGATCGTATATCTCCTCTGGAGGTGAAAGAGCAAACAAAGAATCTTTATAAATAAAAGAGTTATTGCAAAAAAGAAGAAATACAGAACAAAAGATCAAAAGAGCAAAACAAGAATAAATGCTGTTGCCTAAAAAAGCAATACACAATAACCAAGTCCCAGAACTCTAAACAGAAAACAAAATCCTTAATCAGAGCAAAAATATGAAAAATACAGAAGAAAATACAACGAATAAGAATAAACAATAAGAGCAGAACTTGTCTATGCCAGTGCATACAAATGTACCACAGGGAGACTGCATTTCCCATTAACCTTTATAGGACTGGGATCAGACTCTCAATGAATATTGACAGGTGGCCCCATCTCTGGAGGAACCACCCCCCAAATCTCAAGAGACAGAAAATTGATCCATGCATAGAAAGCAAACAATTAACAAAAGTGACAAAAATACCTGATATATAAATAATAAACATAAATAACAATTATATAAATAATAACAATTAAAGAATTAAATACTGTATAAAAGAAACTTAAGCTGATTGGGAACCTTATCTTACACATAACAATGAGGACCAGGTCAAAGTCTTCAAAATCCTCAAAGGCATTGATAAAGCAGATCCCGACAATTTTTTTTAATCTATCATGTATTCAAGGACACCAGTGGAAATTAAGGGGACCTGTATTAAGGACTGAAGCCAGAAAGCACAATATTACTGAAATCGGGAACAAAATACTGAGACATGTAGCTGAAGCAGAAACCTTGTCAACGTTTAAGAAGAATCTAGATGAGATAATGGGACAAATATTAGCTAAACAAAAATGTTTTATGGAATGAATTGTCTCATGTTGTTCGTCAATTTTTAAAATTTTCTTATGTTCTTGAAAGAATATGTGATCTAATTGTCATGGACAAACATACAATAAGTATGATGGTTGCTCAATCACAGCAAAGTTTTAGAGAGCAAGAAAACTACTAGCTAGGATTCCAGTGTGTAGTATGTGCCATTATGTTTGAAAGGAATAATCTGTACCTTATAAGGTCAGTTAAAACTTCATGCTGTAAGATCTTTGAGATAAGAAATGAACTAATGCAAATGAGATGTAATAAATACCTAACAGAATGTTCTTGTATCTTTGATGAATTACGTAAGGTTACATGCCAGTGATCATTTGCAGGCTGTTAATCCATATTACACAGAAACATTCAATTAGTTTTCCAAATTAATATGAGATTTCTGTTTCCTTTGTTTTGCCATTTCTAATGACTAATTTTTTAATTCCTGTCTAACATTACCATGGGTTACAGAGGTTTTGAATATAGGGTTAATCATTGCCGCAGAAGTGTCACAACACCTTGGGGTTTTGGTCTTTCCATCAGCATTCACAAGATAATTATACCATATCTGTTCTCCCAAGACCTCAGTGTAATTATCTGTTGATGCTAATGACCCTAATGGTTTAAATCACAAAGTAATTATCTTGGGATCTTGAATAGTGATTATAATTAGATTAGGGTTTAGTGAACAATTTCCATTAGTCTGTTTGGAGTTTTCATCTCTCATCATGCTAGCAGACTCCTGGAGTGTAGGCATACTCTCCCAGGTTTGTTCAGGCTGGCATATCATTGATATGTACAGAGTAGATGTGCTAAAGGGAAGCAATGCTAATAAGATAACAATTTTGGGCTTCCTTGTGAACATCAGGCAAACGTTTTATAGCTGTATGAAAAGACAGCCAAAAAGCAGTAGACTAAATGTACTGGGAAATGAAAATAGTTGGTAAGGCAGAATAAAAGAATAGTCATTAAACAAAAAAAAAAAACAAAACAAGGTGCAAAACTACAAACCTTTATTTAAAAGTCAGTGTTAAAAATACTTGTTCCCTGCTGTAATTTGTGCAATTGAACTGAAGATCTGCCTCTTGTCCTCATTCATTGGTCAAGAGCCCTGTCTTCAGTTTAAACGCGCAGTATTGTGGGAATGATGTCTTTCCTGTTAAATGATATTCAATGAGTTTTCAGAAAGTAGCTATTAATATTTTAGCATAAAAATTCTCAACATTTTCATGTTTTGACCATATGAATGGATAACAAACATTATGTGACTTGAGTTACATGAGAATTAAAAAAATTGTTTCATGAAGGTTTTCGCCTTGTTTGACATTGGTCTGTTATATCATAAAATTTTAGTTGGCTGTCACTACAAAACACATAGGATAAGTAACATTTAAATAAAATTTCATTTTTATATAAACTATTCCTTTAAATTATTTTTGTCTCTTTCCGAGTTGCCATTTTGGTTTTCATGGGCGCTTCCTTTTTTTTTCGTAACCTTAATGTTACTAGCACAGTTGACTGAGACACATGATTTGTGACTGTAGAAAGGTCAACCCGTTCACTTCTACAATTATTCATGCTTGTGAATAAACTACTGAAAGACTAGCATATGATTTTGTTCCATCTATTATCTAGCAAACAATCTTGACTGTGATTTTTTGAGTTTTGCTATGGATTTGGCAAAATGGTGGATTTATCTTTTGGCTTCACACTTTGCATTCCCTCTTGAAAGAAGTAATTTGGAACCAAAAGATGATCAAAAATTGACATTGTAGATGTTGTGAATTTGTAGTTCCCAAGTATGCAAGTCCCAAAAAGCAGTGCTGATAATGCTCACTAGAAGGGTAAAACCGTCAAAACCTGGCTAGTAATTGGTGGACACATACAGGATCTTTATAAAATATTTGCTGTCCAAAATTATTCTGTAACAAGAACACCCAAAAGGAAAGAGGAGTTGCCTAAACAATAAGACAATTAAAAGCAAACACAGTCCCAAAATGAAATCTAGAGAATAGTAGAAAAAACAAGGCAAAAAATCCAGACTCACAAAGGTACAAAGCACTGAGAAACAGAAAAATTCACTCACTCCAGAGCACATTCACAAGGAACTGCCAGGAACTATAGGAGACCCTCTGGATTTATAGGGCAGAGGGCAGTTCCTAGTGGTGATTGGTAGATGACCTTGAGGGAACACCCACAAAACATATGGAACATCACCAAGGCAGAGAATACAAATAACATAATACATGTAAGTAACATTAACATAAAACAATGGCCCGAAAGTAAACAAAAAATATGTAAAACAAGGACATGAACCCTAGCCAGGCGAGGAACCCTGACCAAAAGATAACAGCAGATGTCTGTTCCACTTCACTAACCTAGGCTCATACATTTTTGAAATTGAAATATTCGTGCATTGGTTTTTAGAGGCTGCTCAGGACATATTCATAGAAAATTGAATAAATTCTGTGGTTGTGATCTCAGAACCATTTACAAAATAAGTTTCTGAAAAGCGAGAGTAGATGGAACAAGCGTCAAGACAGAGGCAAGAGAAGGAGTTAGCAAGTAAAACTTTGGTCCAGCTCAGTGGCAACTGAAGGAAAATTAAGGCCAGCTTTAAGGTAACCAGTTAAACGTATTTCTGAAGGGTCCTAGAAATTCATTAAGTCCTGCAATAGTTACAGAACCATTTGTGAAACTCTGGGCTTTCCCCGAACCACAATAAAATATACCATGTAATTATTAAAAGTCAGATAATAGTGATTTTTTCCAAAAGGAGACCATCCTAAAGTTACCAGTAAAGTCATCAAGAAAGATAGAAAGAATTCTAGGACAACATCCTGGAACCTGCAGGTAGCCTGGCACTCTAGCTAAAGATAATGATCATGTTTCCTCCAGTGAAAGGACAGAGTGCAAAAATGCAGAAGCTCAAAAATAGTTGCTGTAAAAAAACATAGATGTTTTTCAGAAAGCACTTGGACTGAGAAGAGGGTGACATAGACTGATTATAGCATTGCACTTAGTTCTAGAAGACCCTCTTCTCCAAACGTTATGGGGGCACCTTGGGTAGATTTTTACATTATTGGTTCTACTTAAGTTGTTCTCTTTTACTCTATGGACCACTAGAATTTCACCATCACCAAAATTTTCATCAATTGAAGATTCCTTTTTTTTTTTTTATTGTTTCTAAACCCTTAACATATTATACTATATATTGTTTTCTGCCATCAATTGCAATTTACATAATGTGTGAAAATCCATTCAAGTTCACTTAATTCAAGTATAGGGTCATGGGAGGCACAAATCTACCCAGGAGAGGGCACCTACCAATTACATATTATTATTTGGCTGACACCATTATCATATGCGAGAAACAATAGGTTCAATATCTTTTGCTTTTCCAGTTGGGGCACAGACAAGTGAAGTGACTTGCTCATGGTCACACAGTGTCAGTAGCAAGATTGGAACCCACAACGTCTCTTGTATATACATTAACTGCCATGCTGCAAGACATGCATCTTTCCATGCTAGTGCTTAGTACTTGTCCATAAGAAGATGTAGAATTGGAAAAATATATGATACAAGATTTTATTCCCCAATAATATGAAGATCTTAACTACTGTATTCAAGATTGGATTTGTCCTTTGTATTCATCATGGCTTAATTTACACTTACACTATTCCCTGTCTCTAGGATCAAACGCTAGCATCCCACTTCAGGTAAGCTGCTTTGGATTGACTATTAAATTAAATGAAGTTCTGTATTTTAATTCAATGTTGTTTATCATGGCACCAGACACAAAAGTGAGAAGTTCACTGTACTTTGTACACATGACAATGTTGCTTCTACTAGATACAAGTGATCTAAATCTTTAAGCTAAAGAACCTGTGGCTGAGGTGGCTAGCTTTGTTTCATTATGATTATCAAGGTTATGAGGTGGCATGGAGGCACAGTAGTTGGCAGTGCTGTCACATGCAGTATATCCAGCCACCTTGAATTTTTCTGTCTGTCTGGATGATATCTGCATGGATGTCTTCCCAAGCCTGTGCATTTTCCTTCACTTAATTGGTGATTCTAAATTGATCCTGTGAATATGGGTGTTTATGTGACATTAGGGCTACTTTCTGTCTTGTACCTGATGGTTCTTGAATGGACTCTAGTGCCCCCACGAAACAACATTGTGTTTGACTGATGCATTTCCCCAAAATGATTTACAAGATCAGAAGAAGTTTATTGAATGTATATTTTTTTTACAATTGAGGGAGAGGTGTGATATGAACACGGTCACACAGTGAGTCAGAAATTGAATAAGCAACGTCACCCCTGCAATGTAATGGGCTCATTTGTCAAACTTTGTTGAATTATTCATTGAAGTTCCTAAAACTCTGGAACACCCCACAGATATTTTCTCCAAATATATTCACTCTTGGATTCCTCTTCCACTTTATTTGGCTCCACTCCAGGGTTCCATTCTTCTCCCTTTCCTGTGTAACCCTTATGGTGCATTTGAATGCATCTGCAGGAGGTCACATTATCATTGCTAGTCAGTGTATCCTTATTCACTCATCAAACAGTAAATCTTCACCCTTAACCTTGTCAAAACTTACATTTTAAGTTAACAAAAGGTTTGGATGCCACTGCCTGCTCATACTTCTTTTTAGTACCTTTTTCAGTAGATTTATTTCTATGAAGTGGATCCGTTTCAATTGACTTTTCCCTTTGTATTCCCTTCATTGTGCCTGTATACAATGGCCCTTCTTCTCTACTCTGTCGCCCCCATATCTCCTCTCCGGACATCCTTGCTGTCACGTTACACAGATGGTTATAATATGGTTTAAAACAGACTACACAATAAGCATAACCCACTTCTTCTGAGAAGCCATGCGCGTCTTCCACTTTCCTTCTCTAAGAAACATTGCATGCAAAACCCTTGGTCAGATAACCCACACCATAATCATAATTTGCCTTCTTGCTATCTTTTGGCTAGGTTCCTAATGGATGCAGCTCAGTGTTTTATCATCCATTGATGGTGTTGACACAACTTCATGTCACAATCTCCCAGGGAGTTACAATCCCATAAATCTAATATGTAATTAACTCAAATTATTGCCTTCATTCAGGCGATCATTTGATTTTATTTTGACTGAATGCATTGTTCCCATAGACATTACAATTTCCTGCAGAGACTGCTATTCAGCAGTCTATGGGTTGTAATAATAAGCTAGTGAACTGAAAAAGCTACATTGTTTTTGCGGTGGGAGTCAGGAAGACAGTATGTCATTGTGATAAGCTTTACTACGGATACGTTTTTTTAGTTTGCTGTTGGGCTGTAAGAGAGGGCTGAAAAAATTAGAAGCTAAGGTTTTAACATGCTGGCCCATGGCTGCTAACACGTCAATGCTCATGTGACCAACAGACCAAGACAAGTCTGGTTATGCACTGTAATGTTGGTTTTGGCACAGTTAAGTGTTATTCCACTGTTGACATGTTTTCCTTATTCAGGGATTAATCACATGAGTTCTGGTCCATGGCAAATTTAAGAAAACGGAAAGCGGCAGTGTGGCACAATGGTTAGTTAGTGTTAGTCACTTTGGGATGTAATAGAATGGGTTCAAATCCTGGCCCAGTAGACGGAAGAATAGATATAGTCCTTTATATGCCCCAAGGGGACATTTAGCTTTTATAGAAACTCCAGAAATATAACAAATGAAAACAACAACAATGCTCCTCAAACAAACAAGAATTACAAAAAGAAAAAAAAAGTCTGACTTGGCTAATGACAAGAGGTATTATGCAGGCATATTGCTGTTGGTATACAGGAGACCCGACAGCCTTTCTTGACACTCTTCTGCTGAATAATTTGTTGGCTGAAAGTACTCAGTGATAGTGTGTCACAGAGAAGATGTGCAGAATTATCCATGATGGTGCTCAGTTTTGTTTTAATACTCTCCATTGCTATTACATCCACGGGGTCCAAAGTGCATTTTGTCTTCATTCTTTGCTCCACTACTACCTCCAGTAGGTCAAGAGTGTGCCTCACGACTGAGCTTACCCTTTTAATTAGCCTGTTTATTCAGTGGGCCTCTCTTGAAGTGATGTTACCAGCCCAGCACACCACAGCATTAAGAAAATCACACTGGGCATCACAGAGTTATAGAAGATGTGAAGGATGTCACTTCCCACATTAAAGGAATGCAGTCTTCTAAGCAAAAAGAGCCTGTTCTGCCCTTTCTCATATGGTTCCTCTGTGTTCCAAGACCAGTCAATAATGTGGACCCCCAAGTACTTGTAGGAGTGGACCACCTCTACATCCACTCCATGAATAGTGACCAGACATAGAGAGTCTTTGTGGGAGTGAATAAGGAGTCTCTTGGTTCTTCTGATGTTCGGTAGCAGTGGCTTGTTCTCTTCCTGGTTAACCTGTTTTTTTTCCCCTATAGATTGTACACATTGTAGACTCTTAAATGTTCTGCTGCAAGTGATTATTTTTGTAAGTGAGACTGCCCTCAAGTCTGTCTAAGAATGGTCTGAGTTTTGTGTCCAGTTTTGCCAGCATGGCCTCCAACTCCCTCACTACCCTTAATTGGATTAATGGATGGATTCATATTAACTTCATATTTGTAATAACCTAATGAATAAACAAACTGTATATGTCCAAAATCAGAGAAGTAAAAGAATTTTAGGAAACTCTACAGATGACAAAGCCTGCCATAGCATTAGGCTATTTTGAGTTTAGCATGGTTCTAGTTTCAGTTCTTTAGAAATATATGCATTTGTTGGGATGGAGAGAACTCCTGATATGAAAATTAGCACAAATCTATAAGATGTCATACTGATAGTATGATTGATTGATCTGCGTCCTGCACACTGTAATGTTATTTACAGAATCAACAGAATAATAAAAAAGGACTAATAAATTTACTGTTTAGTATCACTTCTCACAGATCTTGTTCATTAAGTCCTTTAATTAAAGTAAGTCCAGTTGCTTTACCTGTTCCTAAGTTCCTCTTTTTTAACCATTTTCTTGCTGTTTTTTTTATTTGTTCCAAGATGGTAGCAGTGTATGCACGTTCTTAAAAATATCGGTCCTGTGTTTGGTGTACTCCCAGATGAGCTTAAAGTGTAGAAGGACAAACAAATCGGAATTGCCTTTACCTCACTGCTAGCATGTAGACTTATCTTGCTCAAATGGAAGAATCCCAACCCACCACCTTTATGTCAGTAGGTAACTGATGTCCTATACCAGGGCTTTCAATTACAAATTCAGTTGGGCCAGATTGTCAAACCAAGAAGGTTAGCTGGGCCAGTCATTTTAGCGGCAAAGCAGCTCGTAATGACAAATTTTAAAACCAACACAAACAAATTTATTGAAAAACATAAGGTTTATTCGTTGTTTCTCTTTTAACTTTGGTCAGTTTGCAGAGCAAAAGGTGCATACAAAAAGAGCTGAATTAACAGAATCTGAGGTAGCCCCTATTTTTTCCACTTACAAAAGAAAAAAAACTGACCTAGGCTACATATCTGACCTATCTGATCACAAAGTGCATAAAACAAAATAGTGCACAGTAGTAGGCTATTAGAAATAACATTGTTTCCTTTTGAAACAAAATAAACAACTTGCACACATTTGACCCAGGAACATCTCAAAGTGCATAAAATAAAAAGTGCACAGTATTCACAACTATAACAACACTGAGGGAACATATTTTAAATCACCATGTGTGATTAGGCATGCCTCTGTTATGCATCCCACATTATATTGATGTATTGTAGGCTACAGTTACCCTGCTGACTTAGTGGGAGAAGTGACATTTTTTGTTTTGAACGAGAGCAGTGACTTTAGGCTCGTAAGTTGTCAATGCAATTCGAAGGCATTGGTGGAGAGTATGGTCAGTCAGGGAGCAACGAGAGTGGCTTTTTATGGAGTTCATGTGTGAAAAACTTGACTCACATGTATATGTTGATCCAAACAT